>NC_056606.1:10199236-10499236 GCF_018340385.1 Cyprinus carpio | reverse complement strand
CTTATCCCCCTGACGCATAAAAATGGCAAAAACAAGCACACACAAGGCCTAGCCTACTTTTATGTGCGCATAGCGCACATACAGAACCAAAACATGTACATCACATAGCAAAAATAATACATCAACAGTGTACAACATAAAATCATGATTAAAAAATTGTCTTCTAAAGCCATACCCGAGATTTGTGCGAGGAACAAACCGAAATTTAAGTCACTGATAATCTTCCCCTCCAGTGAGCTGTTAACGATGCAATGAATCAATGAGTCAGTGAGTTGAACTTGAACCGAATGAATTCGATTCATTAACAGATCATTCAGACTGTGTTTGCGAAAGGAATCTGAAATGATTCAATGAAAAGATCAGACTCAAAGGAACACGTTTTAGAAACAATTCCAGTACAAAGTCATGGGATTGCACAATTACTTTAATATTTATCTTACTGTGTTTATACTCAAGAACTAAAAACTCTTAACAATATATGGATCATAAATTCAGTATATCTGTCACTAGCCTGCTTAGTGGAGAAGAAGAGTGAAGTATCCTCAACTGAACAGAGCTGGCCACACTTACCCTCTTAAAAATAAAGGTTTCTTATTGGGAACTTAGAAGAACTTTTCACATCCATGGGACCTTTCCACTGCACAAAAGTTTCTTTATTGTAATCCTAGTCCTTCGATGTATGAGTGTTCGCTTACAATTTGTAAGTTAAAATTTATAAACATTTTAAGAAGAATATCAAGTGCCTGTTGAGAATGTGTTGACAGTCTGAATAGTTGGATGTTGATATATGAGCTGCAAAAAAATCAATAAAGTGGCATTGAATACATTTTGTGACAGTTACAGATTAAGGAAAAAAAAGACAAAAGGGTTGGAATAAAAACCCTACACTCTGAAACAAAGAACCATTTCATCATGCAAGGGTTCTTCAAAATAATATGGTTATAAACAGAACTATTAAACAACCTCTAAAAAGCATCTTTTTAGAATGATTCATTTATGAATTAAAACAAATATCTAATGAACTCTTAAGGTGGATGTTAAGATTTTTTTGTAAATAAGGACATAAATTGTGGTTTGTTTTTCACACAAAGGTATTGTTTGATTTCATATAGCATGTGGAGTACAAATGGGCTACTTTTATGGTCCTTTTGCATCCTTCTTGAATGCTCCAGTCCTGCATTGTATTTGCATTAAAAAAAAATATTTCCATCCACACATTTAGGCCTTCACAATTCACGTATGTACTGTATACAACCTTAACAATAATCATAATGTACAAACCCTCATATTTTAACAAATAAACATTGCAACAATTCCTGTGGCTGTACATTGTGCTTGTATTTGTATAGTGTCCCTCACTTTTCTTTCTTTCGCTCTGTCTCGTTCCTTCTCTTCTTTATCATGGCGTGCCCTGAGGTTATGATTGTTATGATTTATATCGGACTGTTTTGAGATCTCTCTCTCTCTTTCTCTGCCCTCTGTCTTCATCTCTCTTTAGCTTTCTCATTCCTCCTCTCTCCTTTCTAATCAGTTCTCCTTGCATCCCCCCAGGTCGATTTGGGGAGTAATAATGAAAGAGATTTAACCCTTTAATGTTCAACCGCTTTGACCCCGAACACCTTCCCTCCATCGTGTTTCACACATACACACCCAATCACACACATAAATAAACACACACATATTTGACTGTGGATCACAGCACTGATGAAGGAAAGATTAGAAAATGGTTGACTTCACGAATCTACATTTGTGTATTTTTCTCCCACACATGTCCCTTGGATACACTCTTGATTTTCACCTGTTTTTATCCTTGTTGTCTGTTTTTTTTTTTCATCCGTCTGCGATTCCGTCTACCAGCCCATCTGTCTGTCAGACTCTCGTTCTGTGCATTTAAACCCCTGATGACGTCACGCATAAACAGGATATCTTCCCACCTAATTATGCGCTGTTAATTACAAATTTGGACTAATGTGCTTAATTAGACGAACATCATTTGCTCTCAGATACAGGACATCTTTTTTTGATTTAGACAATTATCTCTTTAACAAACAATATGACTTAATTGCAGACATTTGCATAAACAAATGAGCTAATTAATTACAACCAAGCACTTCCTGATGAGTCGAAGGACAATGAGACTCCAAATGTTTTCCTCAGGGATATGGAAGGAGGGAGGGAGGGAGCGAGAGAGAGAGTTTAAATGAAAGTTTATGAGCTTGTGAGCATGCTAATATGACTCTCTGAGCATGAGGAATTATGTATGTGTGAGAATTTGCTATAAATGTCCAGATAAATAAGTTTAAGTAGCTTACTTATCGGCTGTGGTGGTTCGGCTCTGGCAATATATCTCCGGATGGTATCGGTGTAACACTTAAAATCCCTTATTCCCTCTCTACATTCATCTCTCTCGTTTTCCCCTCTATCTCTTTTTCTGGAGGGTTTGTAGATAGAAGGGCCTCTCCCCTCCTTTTCTGTGTTGGAATTTAATATGCAACTTTTTATTGGAAAACAATCGTGCGTGCCTGCGTGAATCCTGACCGCAATATATCTGTTAGTGCAACTAATCCGATCAGGCCAGAGAGGGCTATTTATCACTGCAAATCCAGGGCATTTCAGCCCACATTTTATTATTTTAATATATTTCTCAGCTATTAAATCACCAAAATGATGAATTAGAACTGTCTGCCACGCTTTCAGCTGCATGACAGAAAATGATGCACTACCCAATTTGAGTGGTCATTTGGACTTTTTAAAGACAAAAAATGATACAGGAAAAAGTCCAATATATTTGTGTTGTTACGTCTCTGCCGCCCCATCCCTCCGTCTCCCCCCTCTCGCTGGCTGTTTTTAATAAAACACTCTAAGTGAGCTTTATTGCTGTGTTAGAGAGGGCAGGATCACAACTATCTTTAATATACAGCCAATTACCAAACACACACAAACATACGCACTCACACACATACTTATGTGCACACAAAGACAGGTACACCGACACACAACTTTGTCTCTTAATCACAGCGGGCAAACATTAACAAATATTCAATCTGTATACACCCACACTTCAAACGGTTGAAGATGAAAATTTATGGTAGGTTGCCAGCTACCTGGGAGAAGTGAAAATATGAATGGAAACACATATTTTAACTTTCTTTAGATCTCATACAACAACATTTACACTTATTCAGCTCTTCATTTACAATTTATCTTCCTTTCTTTCCTTTCCTTTTTTTTTGTTGTTTTTCTCTCAAATAATGGGTTTATGCAAAATCTACCAACATGCACCTCATATGTCTGGACAAAAAAAAAAAAAAAAAAAAAAAAATCATCTTAAAATATTAAAGTGTATCTTTATTGATATTGATTTATCATATAGTAAAGTTTTTTAAAGAATTATCTTCTGCTCACCAAGCCTGCGTTTATTTGATCCAAGATACAGCAAAAGCAGTAATATTGTGAAATATTTTTACTATTTAAAATAACTGCTTTCTGTTGGAATATATTTTAAAATGTAATTTAGTGATCAAAGCTAAATATTCAGCATCATTACTCCAGTCTTCAGTGTCACATGATCCTTCAGAAATCATTCTAATATACTGATTTTCTGTTCAAGAAACATTTATTATTATTATTATTATTATTATTATTATTATGTTGAAAATGGCTATATGTGACCCTGGACCACAAAACCAGTCTTAAGTCGCTGGGGTATATTTTTAGCAATAGCCAAAAAAAAAATAAAAAAAAATAAAATAAAATAAAAATAAAAAAACCTTGTATGGGTCAAAATGATCGATTTTTCTGCCAAAAATCATTAGGATATTAAATAAAGATCATGTTCCATGAAGATATTTTGTAAATTTTCTACTGTGAATATATCAAAACTGAATTGTTTAGTAATATGCAGTGCTAAGAACTTAATTTGGACAACTTCAAAGGTGATTTTCTCAGTATTTAGATTTTTTTGCTTCCTCAGATTCCAGATTTTCAAATAGTTGTATCTCGGACAAATATTGTCTGATCCTAATAAACCATGCACCAATGGAAAGCTTATTTATTCAGCTTTCAGATGATGTATAAATCTCTATTTTTAAAAATTGACACTTAAGACTGGTTTTGTGGCCCTGGGTAACATATTATTATTATCAACATCAATATTTAAAACAGCTCAGTGAATTTTGTCAGGATTTTTTGATGAATACAAAGATCCAAAGATCAGCATTTATCTGAAATAAAAAGCTTTTGTAACATTATACACTATACCATTCAAAAGTTTGGAGTCAGTGCTTATATATATATTCGGCTATTTTCAACATTATAATACTAATAATAAATGTTTTTTGAGCAGCAAATCAGAATATCAGAATTATTTCTGAAGGATCATGTGACTGGAGTAATGATGCTAAAAATTCATCTTTGAAATCACAGGAATACATTAAATTTTAAAACATTCAAACAGAAAACAGTTATTTTAAATAGTAAAAATATTTCAAAATTTGACTGTTGCAGGCTTGGTGAGCAGAAGAGAATTCTTTAAAAACATTACTAATCTTACTGTTCAAAAACTTTTGACAGGTAGTCATAGATAGATAGATAGATAGATAGATAGATAGATAGATAGATAGATAGATAGATAGATAGATAGATAGATAGATAGATAGATACAATTTCAAACAACATTTCCCTCAAGTTAGATTAGATTGCAAGCTAAGCTAACTAAATAGGCTTTCATGAGCAGAAGTCGCTTTCATGAGAAGGTAACCAGAGCATGCTCTAGCACCTTCCCTAAGGATGGTATATCGACAAAAATAATCACTATTGTTAGGACAATATTGATAAAAATAAGTAGGCTATTGCAATTATTTAGTGCTTTACATCACAAAAGTGTTTTGTTTAAACACTTTTGTTCAAAAACAAATGTAGGCCTACTAAATGCCTTTATCCAAAAGACACTTAAAGCTGCCATAGAGTGCATTGATACAATATTTTAAATTGTTCTCTGATGTCCCCAGAGTGTGTATGTGACGTTTTATCTTAAAATACCCCACAAATAATTTTTTATAGCTTGTTGAAATTGCCACTTTTCGGGTATGAGCCAAAACATGCTGTTTTTGTGTTTGTCCCCTTTAAATTAAAATGTGCTGGTGCTCCCACCTTCCTTTTCAGAAGAGTGAGGAGTTTCAAGAGCTTATGCGCCGGCATACTGGTGTTATGGTTTAACTGGTGGTGACCTCACATTGCTTCCAAATGCAATTTTTAACTACCACATTACAATCATTCTGGTAGGACGTGAAGGCAGCATTAGTGAAAACAGGCAGAGACAATGGTAGCTTTAGCAACATTAGCCTTACAGAGAGCCAAGAAGCTCTTTTGGAAAACAAAATATGACGCGTGATGCTTACTTTGTCTGGAGTCTGGACGTTTTGTGCATGAAGCATTGGTATTGTTGAAAGCGTTGAAAATGAAATGTAACCACCGTGTCCTCAGCGGTCTATGGCACCTTTAATATTCTGTCAGGCCCAGGCCTGGCTCCAGAATCAAATCACTGTGGGTGCTCCTTAAATTAGTAAGGGTGCTCTAACCTTAAAGTCAGCATGAAACGGAAGTAGCTATTTTCTTTTTTTCTCTACTGTGATGTCTATCCGAGTGAAACAGCATCTGAAATGAGAGGGCAGGACTTGATTTTGTCCTTCAGGAATTTATTGGATCGTTGGAAGTTGGGGCATTGCTAACAAAATGGAGGCAGATCTGAATGCCAGTTTGCAGTTAGTTGTGAGGGGATTTCTCTCCACTGGATTCACCACCGACACCCTAGCATGAAGAAATGTTTTATTCACTGAGAATGATTAGGACGATCAACAACACAAAACATGCGTGTGCGAGAGAGAGAGAGAGAGGCCCCATTTACACTGCATGGTTCAAGTGGCCCAATTCCGATTTTTTCCGCTCATGTGGCACAGATCGGATATGACGGTGACCGTGACGTGTAAGCAGGAAAAAAACCGCATGGATTCCGATTTTCGCAGATCGGATTCAGGCCTCATTCATATGTGGTAATAAATCGGATATGAATCGGATACGTGCATTTGCGTGTGCCATGTAAGCAGACAAATCGGATATTCCCCAGTAAATGCGAGTCGTACGTCATTAAAAAAGTGACGTTAACTCAGAGTGGAGACCACCAACTGAGATCACATGACTTATTGCAGGCAAAAATGCAGGGTTGTTACAGAAATAAATCCATCAATGCGGAGGTTTCATGTCTTTTAAGTCTTTGGGGTGAAGAGACAGTGCAGGCAAAAATGCAGGGTTGTTACAGAAATAAATCCGTGTTTGAAGACATTTCACGAGATATGGGGAGGCACGGTTTAAGCGCTTTTTTCTCCGCCGTACGAGATGTTTTGTTGATTTGTTTTTTTTTTGTTGACTTTTCAAAATATTGTGGAAAGCAAAACACTGTATAATTTTATTTGCATCTGCATCCATTGAATTTCGTGCTGTTTTAACTTCCTTTTCCGGGTCAGAACATCTACATTTGGTAGTTTCAGCAGTGTATAGTGTAAATGCAAAAATCGGATACGGGTCACTTTTAAAAGATGATGTAAGCAGGGTCGTCAAAAAAATCGGATATAGTCAGAAAATCGGATTTGGGCATCAAGACCTGTCACGACCTACAAATAACATATAGAGTGAGAGAGAGAGTGAGAGAGACTGCCTGAATGACTGAGCGCGTCCTCCATCAGGTTACATTTACATTTAATAATTTAGCAGACAGTTTTATCCAAAGCGACTTACAAATAAGTTAAAATTAAGTCATATTCATAAAAAAAATGTAAAAAATAGTTTACAATGTCCTAAGAGTAATGTTGTGGTTATCTCCTAATATCCTTTCCATTTTTAAGGGTAGTGTACTCCCTCATGGCTCGCGTCAGCACTGGTCGCATTGTTTCCTATAAAGTGAAGCATCAGCTTCAGCTTTACCCCCTGTCACTTATCCCAGCATTTACCCTCATGTCACTAGCTCCGCCCTTGCGCCATAGCTCATGACCGGAAGAGAAGATGAGTCGTTTTGTGGGAAAGGGGAGGTTAACGTTTTTGAGTAAATATTACGAGGGCACATGAATTGAAAAAAATAAATAAATAAATAATGAAGTGCATGGATAAATTATTTATAATAAACACTACTGTATTCCATTCAAAAATAAGAATTTTCAATTTTGATTTCATGCCAACTTTATATATATATATATATAAAGGTTTTAGTGCCGTCCATTGCAATGATGCAAAGAGCGCTCCATTTATAATCTCTAAAAGCTGTCACTCATCTTAGTTCATCTCAAAATCACTAATCTCTTATTTACATTGCATCAACATTTTTTTATAATAAGATGATTTGTGTCGAATACACACCTGAACAAAAACTCCAGCGATTTATAGCAGTGAGTGGATTTTAACTTTTCACGGCTAAATGAAACTAAAGTAAACAGTGAGAGAGAGGGGCGGGGTCAGCAGAGCTCGTTAGCATTTAAAGCAACATCCAAAAAACTGGTTGATTTCTGCAGAGCTGATTTTTACAAGGTAAAAAGGGTGTTTTTTTTCACTACTATTGAGAAATTTTAACCAAAGCATGTTATAGACTTTTCATTAAGACCCTAAAGAATCATATCAACTTGGGCATCCAATGACCCCTTTAAATGCCTCTGATTGGCTGTTGGGTTCAAGAAAATGTCTGAAATCAACAGATATGTCTGTGATTGGCTACATTGCTCAACGCTGCAAAAATAGAAACCGATCTCCAAAGCGCAAATGCACTGGATAGGTTGCCAAATCTGTAATGAAATGCAATTATTACAGCTTTAAATGAGGTTGCTATTGATTTCGTTTGAGCACCCCCATAGAACTGGGCCTGGCAGGCCTCAACAGATTGCTACTGAAAAATGATCCCGTAAAACTTTCTTCCCCTTTGAAAATCAGTGAATCTTTTGCGAAGTGAATAACACACGAACTGTAGCCTACACTCTGTTTTGACTTCAGGATGTGCATATATCGTGCTTCACCACCGAGACCCATCACATCAGCACATTGCAGCTTCAAGCACTTAATCTGCCAAGTACACAATAATTACTAATTACCTATTAACTAATTACTCTGCATCCAGCATCTGAAGGCAATCAAAATTACATTAAGCGTGTTGTATCTTGTTTCCACTCCCTGCCCCCACCCCTCCCCTTGAATGCAGTAGTATCCTGCCGCTCCAGTAGAGGGCGTCAGTGCCGCAGGTGGGTGGTGGGGTACACACTGCTCTGGGACAGCTGGCTTAAGCCTTCGGACCCCATGAGTCCTCACACTAATCAGCTCTGAGCAGCCAGAATCAATTAGCACCAGGAGGGGGGGTGGGCATACGGGGGAGACCCACAGAGGACGACTGGCCCCACACCTGGCCTGTCTCTCTCGCTCTCATCTGACGCACTGCACTTGTCCATTCAGTCATCCATCCATCCATCCATGCGGATCCGCTTCTAACAGAATTGTATTTTTTTTTTTTTTACCGCCGATCTTCCTGACTCTCTCTCTTGCTCTACCTTTTAAAGATGTGTGTTAATAACTTTTAAATAGTCTGGCAGCATAGGGCCGCAGGGCTGGTTACTCACCTTATTGCTCTCCTCTTCTCTCTCGTGCGTTCATAAAGTGGCTCTATCTCTCCCTCCTGTTCTCATTCACCTGTACGCTCCTTCCCCCTGCCCACATCCATGTCCATTCCCCGCTCTCTCCGTACAACAATAATAGCGAAAAGATGAAAAAAAAAATTGTTTTGAAAAGCATTATGGGACTCGAGAATATCCCCTCTCTATTTCAGCTAATCTATTCCTCAGTGCTGCTCAGAGAGTGTAAATGATATTTTAGCATGTTCATAAAATACCGTGATATATTCACAGTACCGCACGTATTCCACTTTATGGTTTGCGCTATCATCGTCCTAACTCAAATAGAAACATTACATTGAAACAAATTATTGCGCTGGAATAACACACACACACGCGGCAATAGAGATGTATTTTCCTCTCGCGCAAACTCTATACATCAAGCGAGGTACAGTATGATACAGTGTGTATTATAAAAGCACATGTATCATCTACAAGACTCCTGCACTCTTGTTTGAACACACACACGCTTGCGCAAGCAAAGTGCAGTCGGCCCGAAAAGTGCTTTACAAACACACATATAATGATAAATCAATAACGTCTGCGCTTCACAGTCGACAGAGACGCTGACCAGCAGGTGTCAGTCTGCGTTCCAACTACCGACCGCATGGAGCAGATGGACGGAGAGGGCAACTTTTCAACTCCGAACGGCACGGACCGCGCAACCCTCCCCTTGAATAACGAAACGGGAAAAGTTTAAGGAGCGGAGGGATGGAGAAAGGGATGAATCGAGGAGAGGGAGTTGAAGATAGCCTTCTCCTACTCTCACACTAATTGCGTTTTCCCTGAGCAGAATTGAGTTCCAGAGAAAGAGAGAAAGGCCAGAGGCTTTTCATAATTGTATCGACAGGAAAATGAATATGATGAATGGCGTTCATTCAGCGCGGCCAGGATTTATTGTCTTATCCTCCGGGCGTTAATCGCTCTGAAAAGTGGGGAGGAGGGAGCGAGAGAGACAAGAGGAGAAGGAGATGGAGAGGGGAGGAGAGAATAACTAAATTCCAAACCCCTGTCCTGACATTCCTCTCCCAAACTTATGTCAACTTGCAGAACCCCTTCATTACGAACTGTTCTGGCCACATGGAGCTCCGCCCACAAGCTTTGATTGACACCTGAGGCTCGTCGTTCACCTGTGGGACATTTTGAATAGCCTACATCAAGGGGAAAAAACATTCTGAATTTAATTAGCGCTCTCTCTTTTTTTCATTTGAAATTCGCAATAATTCTGAATGAAGGTTAAATTATGGATTTCAGACAAAAAAGACCACAGATTCGTAAAAAAAAAAAAAAAAAAAAAAAACCTCTCTATGCAATTTTTTCGCACCTCACTGTTTCTCTCTCTACACAGTTTTTTTTTCTTTCTCGGTTCACACATGCGCGTGCACACACACACACACCCCAACACACACATTCATACACGTCCCAGATAAATCTGGTTGTGGATGCTGTGAATCCAGATGAATGCTCAGCTCATAAAGTGTGTGTTTGAAAGCCATCCATCATGGAGATGTCAGAAAGAAAAGAGCAGAAAGAACCCTCTCTGAGTGTGTGCATGTATGTGTGTGTGTGTGTGTGTGTGTGTGTGTGTGTGTGTGTGTGTGTGTGTGTGTCCATTGCTTTGGCTCATTAGTGCTGCTGGTTTGCAAGAGCATTTAGTGGACATTGCTAAAACGATCTACAAAGCGTACATCTTTAATTTCGTTGAAACATATTGAAGCTCTTAAGGTAGTAATGAGGAAATAATCAGTTTTTCTTTTACTTCCTGCATGTAATACACTTGAGTTCACCATACACATTAACATACATGCTATAATTATCAAACCTGTATGCCTTCATTTTAAAAAACGTTTTTTTGTCAAAGTCCTATATCTATAGTCTTGTTGTTTTCCATAGAGTTAAAGTCAGTTGTTTTGGAGCCGTTGACATATATAGGCTAAGTAAAAACAGTTCCTCAAAATATCTTCTTTTGTGTTGCACATAAAAAAAGAAAGTCATACCCTTTTGGAATGAGATGATGGTGAGTAAATTCATTTTCACTTTTGGAAGAACTATTTTACTCAGAATATGTTAGTAAATTTCCCCCAAAAAATTCAAAGAAATGGCAAGTAACATAAATTAAATGGAAAAGGGAAAGACTGAACTAGTATTTTCTTAGAATACATACTCCAATAATCTTTCATTTACAACAAAACTTCAATATTTTTTAAAGCACACAAATTGACAGTCAACAATACTTTTAGAGCATTTATTAATGTATATAATGTTAATGCATTTTTTAAACATTTGCATTACCAGTTTGTATCTGTTCAAATTCACAAACATATAGAAAATGAACAATAGAAACAATTATAAATTAATATTAGCCTAGATGAATAAATTCTGCAAAACATGCTGTTCATTACTACAAGCCCATGATAAGCTACCTAATGCTAATGCTAATGCTCCCTTACTGAACCTCACTGTACGCTGCCATTGTTTTCCAGTGTCCGTAACTAGCACCATTATCCCTTAAATCCCGCAGTAGCCTCATGTTGGATGTCAGCACACACATACTCCAGACAGCAAACAACATTAATAGAAAATCCTATAAACACCCTCAAACCAGTCGAAGAGTCCATAAACTGCGCTACAAGTTTATGTCACCCACTAATGTAACTTAAATCTGACAGTTAACTCTGTAAACAGACGAAAACAGCTTGGAGGGGAAAACAACTATTGCTACTAAAAGAAAATAGGACTAAAACTAAACCCCCAAAAAGTGACAAAACATAAAATGAACGGACTGGAAGTGAGCGGAGATGGATGAGACATAGGAGGAGACAGCGATGCCTCTGGCTATGCTGAGAGACGGTGTGTGTGTATGTATAAATGTGTGTAGGGCAGGTGGGACAGCAGGGAGACTGGTGGCTCAACAGCTTGCTCCACCCTGAGGGCCCAGCGTGCTGAGAGGAGCAGGGGCTGTAGCCGAGGCCTCTGCCAACGAGAGGGGCAGTAAGACTGGTGGCAGCTGGTCCGCGCTCCCTCCCCTCCCGCCGGCAGGCAGCAGGCAGGGTGAGAAGGTCAAAAGGCAGTCGTTAGGAAGACAAAGAGAGGCACAGCGACACACTGCATAATCGCCTTTTATTGAGTGCCTCTGACACGATTCACGGCGAGGCTGACACCGACGCCACACACACTCAAAACACACACACACACTCGCCGGAGCATTTACGCACAGATATAGGCATGCATGAAGAGAAAAAAAACACAACGTTGATGTAGTAAGGTTACAATTAAGCAAAATAAACAACCTGGAGGTGATCAAGGAGTAATAATTACCATCAAGTTATTCTCCAGGCCAAAGAAGTCTAACTTTCTCAATGGTTCCTGCAGCTGCCCCCCTTAAACATGTACCCCTTACTCGTCTGCCCCGTCTCATCTGCCATTAAAGCGAAACAGAGCCACGCACTCAACCATCAGAGCAGCGGTTCTGCGCTCCACATGCCACAGATCTGCCATCCCCTCCGGCACACACAGTGTCAGTCTACTTTCCATGTATGACCATCACATCTGCCTGTTTGATGATGGCTTTACCTGCAAACCTGTTAGCAATGGATTGTGTATGGGGTCTGATTTGGTTATGTTTCATATAACATCCTGTAATCGTCCAAAGACTGCCATTAATGTTTATTTTATTGATCCAGATGAGAATATCATGTAATTTAAATGCAAAATAACTGGATAATAGATAACAAACTAGATAAAAAAATAGTTTTAAATAAATAAAAAACTAATGTAATTATTGAAATTACATTAAATCATTAAAATATATTAATGTTAAATAGTAAAATAATGTTATATAATAAATATGATAATTGTAAAAATATATACATTTCATTTCAATATTAAAATGATACTAAGTTTATACTCTAATATTATTAAATATCTTAATCATGTTAAAGCATATATCATATTGTTATTAAATGTAATAATAAATATCAAAAATGAGTAACTAAATGTACATTATATATAACTTATAACTTATATGTCTTTATTAAAATGTCTATTATTATAAAATGTATATACTTTTCTTATTATATAAAATAGATATTTATATTAAAATTATTTCTAAATATTAGACACTATAAAATATGTAAATGTTAAATTGCAAAATAATGATACATAATAATGGTAATAACTATTGAAATAACAAAAACAATATTAATCTCATTTTGAAACAAATGCAACAAATTTTATTCTTTACTTGAGATTAAAATAATATTAAATCAATTACATTACATATTGTGTATAAATATCAAAGCATAAAATCCTATTATATTGTTATAAAATGTTAGTACATTTAATTAAATTAATGTATAATAATAATAACATATTTTGCTATTTTAATATAAAACAAAACTTGTTTAGTTTGTGGATTATTTTGGATTTTGGATTAGATGGGGGAACCTGCAGGCAGTACTGTTTTGTGTTACTGATAAAGCTCATCAAGACAGACAGAATGTGGAAATAGTAAATGGCCATGGTGAAGCATTTACAAGATCACAGTCTTTGCATCACATCAAACAGGGTCCAGTCAAACACACATCGAGAGGAGAGAGGAGAACTTCCGATTGCGGCTCATTTCTCCACAGCGTGGTGTGTTAAACTCTCTCCATCTCTTCACTCAATGGAGCGTAGCTCATCTGAACACTGAGCAATAATGAGGCACAGAGATGCACTTGTGTGTCTGTGTGAACCAAAGCGAGTGAGTGAGAGAGCTCTGCAAGAGGAGGGGGAGAGAGAGGCTATCCATTTCCTCCCTGGGGCAACTCCTCTTTGGCTCTTTGTTGCTGAAATGCTCCCAGTGAGCAGGTTACACTAAAGCCTGCTCTATTGTCTTAAACAGCTGTGCGTTGCACTCTCTCTCTCTCTCTCTCTCTCTCTCTCTCTCTCTTGCTCATCTTTTTTTCAGGTTCCTCAATCAGGGGCAGTTTCTGAGATCTCTAAAAGCAAAAGCCTGTGGCAGTGCTCCCCCTTACCCAAACACACACACAGAGATCTGCTTCTGTTTACAGTGTCCCACGGTAGGGGGTCTTTCCTGATTCAGCTGCTTTCTCATACTCCATATAGAGAATGCAGATAAATAGACTCATATTACCATACATTGCAGATTACTAATAAAAACAACAAGAAAAACGACAACAAGAAGAAGCCTAGAAAGATGTAGAATAATAATTATAGCTGATTGCATGCTGAATTAGAATAATATGAAAAAGATGTTCTGTTCACTGGTATCTAAAAACAAATGTCTGACTGCATTAATCTGTCTTGTATATTTCAACATACAGACTGCTAAAATTATTCAGAAAAATGTATGTGTATTACAGTACAGTGGTCTTTTGTAAATTGATCTCAGCGTGGCAGACTGCTCATTTTGGAGGCTTATTTAATCATGTTGTGAAACTGTAAATCTATCAGTTGGATATTCGTGGGGACAAATACTCTAAATATGTGTGTATCTGCATTCAGGAGAAATACCTGCATGTAATCTGATAATACTGAAAACTGTGATATGAATCAATTAGGGGAGACAGGAAAGGGAAGTCTTAGTACCAAAGTTACTTGTAATTTGTGCGTAATATTTCATATTTATCTTCTTTTGAGTTCCTTTGAGATTTTATTTATGCAATATGTCTCAAATGTTTTATAATATTTCATATTTATCTTCGGCAAATTAAAGTGGTTTAGAAAGCTGCAATGTTAGCCTAAACTATATAAATTAATGTCAGGTATAAACAGTGGTGTTGTTACAAACTAACACTGGTGGATTGCAATACTGTAGAAAATAATTTACAATTTTGTGAATTGTTCTATAATTGGTTGTGGTAATCACATTTACTTGTTAATAAAATAATAATCATTATGCCATCACAACCCATCACTTTCATTTCTATAGGTTTAATTCAAATGGTAAACAAACAGAAAAAGGTTTTTATTCTGAGCAGCACATACAATTGGGAACAATAATTCAAATGCATAAACAAATAATGTGTTTGCTGGTCACGCTCACAATTTTGGCAAACGAATAGCCTTAAAAGTCAGAACTAGTGTCATCTTGATTAGTAGGTTTTCTTGTTTAATTTGATATATATCCTCCACACAAGTTTACGTGTTTAAATATCATAGAAATATAGTGAGTAGGGGTTAAAAATAAATAAATAAATAAAAAATAACACTTTCTAATGTGTGTGTGTTTGTGTGTGTGTCCCGGACACATATTAACTGCACAAATTAGGTCAGTGCAAAAATCCATTATGACTAAAAAAATACTTTCTTACCACAAATTTGTTTTTGTTTTTTGTTTAGTTTTTTACGCAGAAATTTACACGTTCTACTCTCAGTTCAAGACGGTTATGCACATAGTGAATTCATTCCCCAACAAGAAAGAAAGAAAGAAAGAAAGAAAGAAAGAAAGAAAGAAAGAAAGAAAGAAAGAAAGAAAGAAAGAAAAAGGCGCAGATGACGCACCATGTAAACTAAATTAAAAGGAGTTCTATTACAGCCCAAGAATAATAAGCAAGAACAACAAGCAGGAAAAAAACAAAAAACAAAGAAAAGCCATAAAGGACATTAGGCGCTGAGCTTTATATAACATTTGAGTGAATATTTCATGGGCAGAGAGATAGAGAGAGACTCTAAACTTTCATTAAGCAGGGTATTTCGCTGGGAGGGAATTTCGGCGCCTTTCACTTTTTCTTGGCTTTTATTGCAATAATACAGATAGGGCCTATCTCTCTGGCTCCCAGCCCCTCCTCATTCAGCCCATTTCCTTCTTTCAGCCCGTCTCTCTCACTCTATGCTTTTTAAAATATAGTAATAAAAACATACTAGATCCTTTTTAAATGCACTATTACTTATCATGGTCTTTTCATATCGTAGCATCACAGGTGTTTTAAAGCCGCTATAAAAGTGCGTCATTTATTATTCAAAAGCAGCGTCGTCTTTTTGCATATTATCTGAGCGCTTTTATACTGCGGGCTGCCAGACTCCCATTTAAAATGTTCGGCAGAATTGATAACGGCAGACACGTGCAATAAAAACAGCGCCGGGGGCAGGGTGGCACGCGCGCCAGCTCATATGCAGATCCCGGTAATTACTCCAACAATTCGCCAACCATTCCTTTATTTGCTCTTTGAGCGAGGGATTTCACGCTTTTAATTCAGTTTATCATCAATCTATTGATTCCCGGCTGCTAAATTGTTTGCACGGGTCAAAGATAAGAAGAGGGTCCGAGTTCTCCTCCAGCACTCTGCCAGGTGAGACCGTCTGTGCCCCTCACAGAATCGGGAGGTTTGTGAGTGCATTTAATAGCCACCTCCCCCAAAAAGAAAATATTAAATTATGGTTTCACTCAGACCAGAACTTTTTTTATTTATGTAGGCCAACAAAAAATGAAAAATTTCACATTTAAAGCGCTTTTGGAACAAGTTTGAAACAAAACATAAGCCTAAAATTTTTATTTGCACATAATAATAGGCTATCTAAGAAGACGAAAAGTTAAATATCGAAGCCTATACTTCTTACGACAGGCTATATTTTTTAGGCTAATGAGAGGAAAACGTGAAATGATAAAAGCAAAGAGGCTCAGAGCGAAACAGTGACCATGGGTCAACGCCGGGAATGACGTAAGCGTCTTCAGCCACTGTACGAGGGCCGAGCTCCCGGGGGAACGAGGCTTTTTAGCGTCAGCACTCACTAATGGTCTATTAAAATATCAACTACTTCAAAGTAAACGAATTTGCTCCACACCAGCTCCCACCCCCTGAAGCTAATCAAACGCGGCGGCCAGGCCAAAAGAGCATAATCATTTTTTCGTGGCAGATTACAAGGAACCACTTAGATCCGCTGTCAGAAGATCGGGTGTCCCAACACTCTCGATTAAATAAGCGCAAGGGAGTGCAGCTCTCCAAGCACCAACAGTGCAGGCTCCAAGGCGCACAGCTGTGAAACTGACGGTTTCCGGATGCAACAACTAAAGAGCATCTAAAAGTCATTGAAATTATGCTGGGCCTATAAAGGACTCAATCCAGTAACGTTTTAGGAAATGTTTAACAGAAACAAAATAATTTACGTTGGTTTAAGAACACTTTAAAAAGTAAGCTGATGTCTAGCATTAGTAACTTGTGAGTTTTATATAGGCTTATCCATGTCCAATGTTTAATGTTACCATTATTGTCGAATGATAGCCTACTCTATATCGGACACACCGTCCCTTAATCGATTTAGAGAGACTTCAGTGAATAGGCCTACTTTTCAGTTTATTTTCCGTTTATTTTTATACCTTTTAGTCTATGTTTAATATTCGTAAAATTCAGAAGTTAAAAAGCGCTTCAATTAACATGGTTTATGAAAATAAATCAGAATTTTAATGCTTTTATCAAAAATAGGAATCCTAAACGTATTGTAATTATTATTATTATTATTATTATTATTACACTTTATGTTGTATTTTGTCTTGATGCGATGTAGCCTAATGAACAATATGATAGGCTACTTTCCAACTGCCCCATGGACAAAATAAATAAAAAGGATATTTAATTAGTTTTTTCTAATAAAGCCGAGAACGAGTCTAAAGTTGATTGACATAGAAGGTTCAGGGCAGCTTTGAGGTCAGAAGCACTCCTCCAGTTGCTGGAGGCGATATATAAATTCCATTTTTTTTTTTTAAGCGTGAATTGATCATAGTCTAAGTGTTTCTGATTTTAATATAGCTACACCGATTATACTTACCAAACCAGAAAAAACAAAAAAAACTAAAAACCATACAATTATATACACAAAATCTAAACAGAAGAAACAAACCAATATAAAAACTATATTTGATTACCAGACTAACGGTACATATGGTAAATAATACAATGATGAGGACTTTATTTGCCACACGAGGTCACGGTAGAATCTCTAAATACTCTAGTATTTAAAAAGCCAGTGATGACGTGCTGATGTCAGCATGTCCATAATAAAGAGATACTTGACCAATACAGAAATTGTGGACTAAACGATCTGCATTTTAAAGAATGATGTCACAAAAAGCGTTATGTTTCGTGACTTGTAGCAAAATGAAAGCCAATAAGGAGAGGGAGATTGAGCACTGTCCAATCAGAGAAGAGAAGAGGCCAACGAGTTCCGCGCAGGGATCCAGTGGAGAGAGAGAGTGCCAGAAATCTGCCAAGTCCTCGTGCCAAAAACTTTTCACCCACAGACGAATGCGTCCAAACCATCCGAAGTCAAGAATTGAATCTCGAGGAGTAATACATCACAAAGTAGCTATTACTAGGGATTCCCTCACTCATAGAGCTAGTTTTCCGTAGTAGGCTACAATTCCAGGGCAGTCCGAAATTGTCTGTGGAATAAACTCACTGGAAAGCTTCGGGTGGTGAGGATGGACCGAGCCCCAAGCTCTAGCCCAAGTGGCACCAGTCAAACATCACAACCTACCCAACATGAACCCATCAGCTTCGGCATAGACCAGATTCTCAGCGGCACCGATCAAGAGCCACAGCAGAACTCGACCAGGAATAACTCCGAGAGCAGCAGCAGCGCGAGCGGAGGCAATTACCATCTCGGCAGCCCAACAGGAGCGAGCGCAACGCCGTACACGACACTAACCGGCACTTTTCACGGCATCGCGGCTCCATATGAGGAGTCCAGTCCATACGGAGTGAACTTGACCCTTGCACCCGGAGGAGTGATTAGGGTCCCGGCTCACAGGCCCCTGGCCGCGGCCGTGCCTCCACCCATGGCCAGCGCGGTGCCCGGTCTTGGGAGCCTCAGTTTTCCCTGGATGGAGAGCAGCCAGCGCTTCGCAAAAGACAGGTTTGCGGGTAAACAAATAGTCTTATTCTTTCGATCTGTTCTTTTCATTTTTTTCTAACAAAATCCTCGTGGTTGAAGTTATCAGAATCACAAAATGGTGAATTGTCTGAGAAAACAAAAAAACACTCAAGTTCACATTTGCGTCTTATGACAAAAACACAAACATAGTTGCAAAAAGTCCAAACACTAGGCTATGTGAATTATGTTTTAAAATATTTGTAGTATGTCGGTGGTCTGTGGATTTTTTGACAGTAAAAGTCAAGCAGACTTACAACGTATGAAATGTAAAACATAAAAATTTCTAATACGGTGTTTTTTTTTTTCTTTCTTTCTTGTTTTAAACATATTTTTTTTAAATTCTGTTCTATTTATTTATTTTTTTATAGGACGGCATAATTATGAGAGACGAACTAAAACAACAACAACCACAACAACAAAACATTTCAGCTATTGTTGGTGACACGCTATAACAACAGTAGGCTACTTATCAATAACTTTAGGCCTAGTATATTATGTGATGCTTTAGTTAGCCTATCATTAAAGTAACCTAAATTTAAATAATTAGACAATATGTTTTATTATAGCCTATATTCATATGAACGCACCACGGATTTCTTAACCTAAATAGAGTAGCCTAGCCTATATTTAAAAATGTCTTCGCGAGTTATCGCAATAGATATGTATTCCCCAAAATAGAATAATGCACCTTTAATCATTTGCCATTGTAGTTGTGCAAACTGCATGCTGTTGCATGTGTGTTCGTGAAAGAATCACAAGGATGAATTGGTAGAATTTTCAATACAATAAATATTAGACAGTATGTCTGGGAAACCTGATCCTGCTGTTTCCATAAAGAGCCGGCAGATGAATGGATGCTGCTGAGGAGCTCGTTTTAGTTTTATTTGACCTTGAAGAGCGTGAAACACCTGTCCCGGTTATGGGAGAAATTAAATGGAAAAGACCGATAGAAAGTCAACACTTTAAAATGTTCAGCTTAGGTCAACGTGACTGTTAACAGCAAGAGCAAAAAATATTTGTTTGTTTGCATGATTTTGCTTTATATTTAAGCTTACTGGACTTGTGCAATTTTTACATAATCTAAATAATTGTGCAATAACTTTTTATTTTTTATTTTTTAGATTAACCAGATTTAATTAGATATACATGCTTATTTTTATTTTTATATATTTTTTTTGTTTTCAAATATGTATTGAACATCTACCAAGCGGGCTACATAAATACAGAAATAAATGAGTATTGTTTTATTTAGTTTAACCGCTTTTTTTGCGTATGAATGTAAACTCTTACAATTCAGAGCTGTCACATAGATCACCAGCTTTCTTTATTCTGCGAACGTTTATAATGCGAACGCTGTGCCATTAGAAAGACATATCAATATTTCACCAGCTTTAATTATTGCCACCTATAGCTGCGGTAACAGGCGCTCTCTGCTGCTCTGTGTTTTGGCTAATAAATAAATGAACAATATAGGTAATTACTGTCATTATAGGAGAACAGCTGCTGTTTGTATTTGATGCAACATTAATAGGATATGTTTTGTGTGATTTTATTGTACAGCTTATATGTAACCTGAGTAACAGGCCTCTCAACAAATCCTAAGAGCATCAGCAATCCATCTGTTTATAAGGGTTTTTAGTATTTATCAATCAATAATGTAAAGTCTAACTTGACATCTAAAAGGTATAGTGCATGAAGGCATGGAGTAATTCATAATGATGAGGAACAGAGTTTTCCTTTGACTCAGCAAGAGTCAGAAACTTGGACTGATTAATGCAGCACACAATTATACAAACCTTTAAGTGAAAGCTGGTTTCATGTGCGAAAAGCGTTTTACTTCCTGAAAGTCCTTCATTATTATTATTTTTTTTTCTGTCAATTATTATATGAAAAAAAAAATGCTTGATTCTAAAAATGTGCAATGCATCCATTTTTTTGTGGGCTTGGATAGTATGTCTTTAAAACATTTAAATGCATTTACTCTAATACTGCAAAAGCAACATAAATATTTTACAATATAGGTATACGAAATACTAGGTAATATATATAAATATAATATTATATTTATATATAAATCATAATATTAACAAAAAAGATTTTAAATCTTGAATAGGCAGATTTCAATTTGGCCTGAAAAATGATTTAGTGTGACAGAAGGAGGTCAATTAACTGTGTGTCAGACTCTTCATAACTTACATCATCTCTCACTGGCTTTTCCTTCCTTATTCATACTACAGCAGCCCTGACGCCTTTCACTGTGGCTCGGCGTATTGGTCACCCGTACCAGAACCGCACACCACCTAAGAGAAAGAAGCCCCGTACGTCTTTCTCTCGAGTGCAGATCTGTGAGCTGGAGAAGCGCTTCCACAGACAAAAATACCTGGCCAGCGCTGAACGAGCAGCTTTGGCTAAAACTCTCAAAATGACAGACGCCCAGGTCAAAACCTGGTTTCAAAACCGCAGGACCAAGTGGAGGTGAGACACAGAAAGAAAGGTTGATATATTCTAATGGAAAATGTAGAAATGTTGAGAAAAATTGGGAAAAACTCAAGTGTGATCACATATGAGGAACAAAGGCACAAGAACGCCTCAATTTCACTATATTTCCCATTGCATATCTTTTTTTCTAAACGTTTGTCTGGATATTGATAAAGCCAATAGCACACTGTGAAATAGGTGCACTGATTGTTTTAAAACTATAACATGGTTTTAGCCAGAGTTGTAAACAGGCAACTAAAATTATTGGAATTATTGGAAAGATCTGATTGATAAAATTTCACACTGGACATAAAATCATTAAACAGACTGAAATGCATATTTTTCATAAACTGCCCTATTTAAAAGTTAAATAAACTAAATTTTTTTTTAATTTAAATTTAATATATATATAATATATATTTTTATATATATAATGACCTTATATATATATATATTTTTTTTTTAATTTAAATTTAATATATATATAGACTAACCACATTAGTGTCTGCAATGACCTGAAATCACTTTGCAGATTTGACCTACTAACAGCCATAATACCTGTAAGAATTATTGGGGAAATAATGGTGTTGTCAAGAAGAAATTTTAATTATTAATTAAGGCAAACGCACTAATGACATACCACACTTTGGAGAAGAGGAGGGGCTGCTTGAACATTACACAAATTTAATGTCTAAATAAACTGGATATTTACCTCCATTAATCAATTACATCTCCACAACAGCTCACACAATTTCACTTAAATTAATTATATCTAAATCCATATGTTGGTAAAATATTCACACGATTAGTGATTTTTTTTCCTCGAAGATCACCATATTTTCTCATAGCTTTACTGTAGTTAATTTCACCCTGTAATTAATTGTTTGCTATGGAAACTGAATAACTGCAGTTAATGTGCACATGAGCAAGTCTGTGGCAAATGTAAAACTTCAAATTGTCTTGATATCATCTCATGTCAGACGGCAGACAGCGGAAGAGAGGGAGGCAGAGCGTCAGCAGGCCAACCGGCTGATGATTCAACTCCAGCACGATGCGTTTCAGAAGTCTTTGACTGATTCAGTTCCAACAGACCCGCTCTGCATCCACAACTCATCACTGTTCGCCCTGCAGAACCTACAGCCTTGGGCAGGCGAGGAGAGCGGCAAGCTTGGGGGAGTGACTGCGCTCGTATGAGTACCAGAACTCAAGAAGCAAATGACATTCTCGATGGACTGGGATGTTATCTCCGTCCTAAAAGACTATTCCATTCCACAAAAAAGTGAGGAACTAATATTGCCCATCCAACAGTGAGCAAACCCATACAAATAAAACGGTTCTGCGTCGTACGAGCCTCTGCAGAATAAATGAAGTCTGTTTTCTGTGGTGTGTCTCTGCGTACAGAGACTTTTATCCCCATCAGGTTCAGTTTCATTGACAAAATGACTGGTAGAATGGAACAGGCCATCTCAGCTGACCTTTTTACAGATCCTCTGATCTTCTCTTCCATCCTTTCATTTGTCCTTCTGCCCCCCGTGTAATTTCTCCACCACTCAGAGCTGTAGAATACAGGATTAATGCAGAAGAGAGAAGTAACGATGAATTACTTATTTATAATGTGAGTTGCACAACCTAAAATGCCAGCAATCTGGCCATTTGTGAAAATAAAAGGACAGAAAGCTGCACATATAGACACACACTTTTCCCTTTTTGTCAGGCTGGGTATGCATATCTCGTCTTTCTGGGGTTTAAAAGATAACCAGGTACTTTTTTTATTTTTTGAAAATACATCCCGATTATTTGTTGAATCGCATGAAGCGTTCAAAAGAGAGGCATATGACGTTGTACGGGGTGGTTGCAATTGATTTAATCGGTTAGATTTATTCAGCAGTGACTCCAAACGCAGCTCAGAAACTCCTCAGAATCATGCTTCGATGACTGAATGTTGTGTCAGAGGGAAAGAACAATTTCAGATGAAACAAGGGTTTGTTAGATGATGTAAGTGTACTGTTGCATCCCAAACTCTGTATTATACTTTGTATTTGATAAATATGTAAATAGCAAACAAAAAGTAATAAACATTCTGTTTTGGCATTAACACAAAAGGTGTGCTTTGCTTAATTTGTTATTCCCCTAATGTTTTTTTTGTCCAAATCCCTAAGCAGCACTCTTCTTTAGAGTAATGTGTTGCTTTCAGAGGTCCTACCACTGTTCTACACAACTTGATCGACAAATAAACACTGAGTCCTGGTAGTTGCTTGCAGTCGATTATGCCTGCCACAGCAAAGAAGCACTTATGTCCTCAAGCAGATAAATGCAGGATCCTGTGGGACCATAAAAATGCCTTTATGCCCTCTGCAACCAACTCCCTCCTCCCAAAGTGCTGACTCTCAGGAACTGACCTGTTTTAAAGGCCTGGGTGGGGGGTAAATGGAGGGGTGTCCATTATAAAGTGATTTAACAGACTCCATACATTATGATGCTGTCGAAGCCTCCGCAAGGTGAACCTGTGGAGTTCCGCCACAGCTCTTTGTGGACAGATGGTTAGTAGTGACCTGTGCCAGGACCTCTTTGACTGGAGAGGGTGAGGAGGTGATGTGTATGGTTGAGTCGGGGTCATCTGAGAAAGCCTTCAGTAATATAGACTCAATGCTCAAGATAATTTACACAGGAAGTATTCCTGGCTCCTTTCCACATTTACAGCAATGATATCACGTCTACGGTTGTACGATTTGTAAAGCGTGGTGTTTTAGCGCCCTCTACTGGCTATAACGTTCCTCTTCGCAAAATCTGCATAAATCACGTATATTGTTTCAGCGCGATTAAACAAAGACACTGCAACACTAATATTTAATATTATTCTCACTCTCTGTCATACTTTACATACAAAAAATCTTTTCATTCATTTTTATGGAAGAAAAAAAAAGCTAGGTGTTCAGACAAGACACTCTTAAAGAACAGATGTCACAGTCAAGCATGGAACAAAACTTGGAGAGACCCATCAAAACAGTCCTGGCTTCTCCAAAATGAATTTTATGAGCCACATTAAATGGGTTAACACTTGTGAAATATAAACTTTATTTGCATTTAAACAGATTCAACAAAGTCAAAAAAAGTTTACCACATCTGAATTGCAGCACACAGATTATGAGTTCTGAGATTCAGCTGCACAGACTGGGACATTAACAGTATACATTCTTGACATTTGGATTTCTTACAGTTGATTTATCAATCCCAAACATACAGTACATCCCACCTTCTAGCAGGTTACAAGATACTGACAATAACAAAAATAACATGAACTGCTGAAATACTGGAGTTCATCACTGATGCCATTCTGAAACCCATTAATCATGCATTGCAAATCAGGTCAAGCTGTTCAAGATTTCAGTAAATTGACTTCTCAGGTGCATCTCTAATCAGAATGCCATACACACATTTCCATGTCATTTTTAAAGAAACCATGGACGGGTCAACAAATCTTCATATAAACCAGAGGGCTGAAATCTGCTCAGACTCTCATTTAAGCAGCAAGCTGCCAAATTAAGGCCACACTCCATGGACATGACAGAGAGGAGAGGCCAGATTGCAAAGGATGAAAAATGTCATGTTTTGAGTAAAGTCTTCTCAGGGAATGGCACGGATTTGACATAAAAACTGAAGAGTATGGGGACAAACTTAAAATTGCAGGTAACAAAAAAAGTAAAATCATGGTCAAAAAAAAAAAAAAAAAAAGTGGGGAGCGCCTAATAATTTAAGCAAAAAAGATGGTATAGCTCTTATTTTATACTCTGTCTCCACTTCCAGAGCTCCTCGATTACCTTAGGGAAAAAAACAAAACAGAAGTACAGGTAAGACCTTTATTCATGACGGTTCCTAATATGTTCCTTATGCTAGCATCTATTAGTTTAATTAATTCAAGCATACAATGACTTGAATACACCTCTTTGATAATTAACATGTTTTTACTTTCATTTATATTAAACATCTGGCGGCCAAAAAACCTGGGTGTCCCAATATCATAATGAGTATCATCAAAACATTTTTTCTTAGACAAAAAGCAATGAAGCAGTTACCTAAATTTCATAAATATATGAAAAACTACTGTATGCCAAATCTAAATTTGCAGTGTTTGATAAACAAAAAAACGTGTCTTAGATGTTCTTTTTTTCCTCACTGACAAATATCAATATCAAAACAACATTACACAAGAAAAATGCATATACCTTTGCGTCGTTGACTTTTAGGCCGTGTTTTACGAAGTTCTCAAATTTTGGCTGTAATTTTGGCAATGCTATACCCTGAAAAAAAAAACAACAACAAAAAAAACATGAGTGCTATTTTCCAGTATGCTTTTTTTTTCCTTTTCAATAATATCATGCACAAATCAAACTTTTCCCATTGTATCCCAATGCATAGAAGGATTATAGTTTCTCTCTACATGCAAAATCTTATTGTGACTTCATTTGCAGAGATGATGCAAAGGAAAACATACCTTTTCTACACTCGCCATAATTTTGGCTTTGATCTCAGGGACAGTGAAAACCTGTGGCGTTTTGGGTGACTGTGTTTTCTTGACATCCTTTTTGTTCTTTTCAGGAGTCTTGTTCTGTTGTTTAGCAGGCGTATTGGACTTGGGTCCTTTTCCGTTCTGTGCAGGGGTCTGTGGTTTGGATGGTGCCTTCTTTTCCTGACAGAACAATTGGAAAAATGCATTTCTGACCACAATTTTTAACATTCTACAAGATGTAGGACCTGATTAACTCATTTCACCTTCACAGGAGACTCTTCTTCACTTTCCTCCTCATCTTCATTGTCATCATCCTCCTCCTCGTCATCTCTGGAAAGTAAAATGATATTTCATTTACTTATTTTTGAAATACTATTTCTAAAATTCTAAATTCCTATGACTTTACATAGATGGCAAAGACAACACATACTCATCATCGTCATCCTCATCATCCTCCTCTTCATCCAACTTCACTTTTTTCTATAAAAGAACACGGGTTAGAAAATGAGCCACAAAATTACAGCTACATATCAATGAAAGGACCCTAATTCATTCCAGAACTTACTGAAGGCTTCTGAGTCACCGATGCTGGCCTCTTCTTAGCAGTTGTCAATGTCTCTTCTTCTTCCTCCTCCTCCTCCTCTTCTTCATCAAAGGACTGGTCTCCTCCCATGACTGAAAGAAAAGTACCAATAAGAAACTCCCAAAGTAGTTTCCCATTTGCTTATCTGAGACAAACCCAAATAATCCTACACTTCCTCAAGTATTATGAAATACTCACTGACGAGATGCTGTCCACTAATGTGAACTGGACCGGAACCAGAGCGTAGGCGGAACACAACGGGTGGAGTGATCTCAAACCCACCCAAACACACCTGCGATACAAACACATCTTTAGTTAAAAGAGCAATTCAAGTGTCCCAAATGACACTTCTCAATGGATGGACATTCTACTTACACTGGGGAGAGTGGAAGGCCTGAGTGTGGCCAGAACTGCTTTGACCTTCTGACCCTCTGAATCTTGCCCTTCGATCTCCACAATGTTCAGTTCGTCTTTTGTTGTGGGATCAACGCAGGCCTGCAACAATAACAAATCAAACAAATGCCTTATATATGAAATTTAAATTGGAAAAATTGGAAGACCGTTTATGAATGGCCACATACCATTCTGACTGATAACTGATGATCATCATCATCATCCTCTGGATTAAAAGTGACTTCCTTGCCTGCCTTGAGCTCACAACCTATAAAAACAAACAAACAAGTTTATTTAAAAAGTACTTTAAAAAGCATTAAGATCCCTCATGTGACGGAAAATGTAACTAAACACTGGTATTTTTCGAGCAATTCTCTCTTCAAACCGATTAAGTGATTCATTTCATTTGGCACGTGGTCCCTGATACGGATCTTGGTTGAATAAATGAGTCAGTGAACCGCTCAGTCTGATTCAATCCGATCGTGAATGAATCATTCCGTCCGGTTTTGCGATGCAATCCGTTTAAATAATCTGGCTCCAAAGGACGATTCGTTCACGTTCATTTTTATAGCATGCACAATGAGCCAATTTCGCTCTGCATCGTTTATAGAAAATCTTATTTAAAACCGCGTTACTACAAAAAAATAAATAAAAAAATGCAGTCAATGGTTTCATGTGGAGGCAAGGAACTACACGTGGCCAAGTTTGTGAGACGCTCTACATGTTCATATTTGAATTTATTGCTAAAGACCTGACAATGCTGATAACGTTTAAACCAGAATTGCGTTTCCATTGTAGTAACCGTTTCAAACGTCGTTGGCATCATTTGTGCAAAAGATCTGGGTGTGTCTGTTAGGAAAACGAAACTAAGAAGAAGAAAAAAACTATACGTAATTAGTATCCATTTGACTTATCACATATAACTAAGAATATAGTCTTAAATTGCATGCTTTTCAAACACTTAATGCTTTGTCTCATCTAACACGTGCAGTACTACAGTGACGCCATTTTGGAGCGCCAGGACCAGCACACGTGTTTAGAGAGCGCGTGCAGGGAGACACGAGCTGTGGAGGTTTCATTTCGATGTTTTAAAACATTCAATTCATAAGTTTATTATGAATTTATCTATAAAGGCTAGAACAAACATAAATGGGTCTCATGTTATTTGTTGACAACCGCTATGTGTATAAAGTCCGTTAGTGCTAACCGATTAGCTAGTGCGAATTCACGCTCTAACTTACACGTGTTGTTCAATGTCACTCCACATCGAGTAACATCGATATTACAATATATTTATATCAGTTAACACAAAAACATGTGCTGCTAAGCAATTTACGTCTGAAAATATAACTTGGAGTAGTTGGCTGGCAACTACACTTCGCCATGCTCAGTTTGCGTAACTTACTAGTGCCACGTTTACGTACTATACGTGTGAACTAATAGACTATATGACAAGAACGGATCTGGATAATTATTTAACGCATTACATACCGTACAGGAAGGTTTGGGGACCCATTTGTTCGAGATCCATCTCTGTAAGCAGTGTGTATGTCTGTAGATGAACTGTGCTCGAGTACAGGATGGACACACTAACCCACAATGAGTATATCACGCCCACTACTGGGACGGTCTTCCTGCCCAGCCAATGAATCAGCTCCACAGGCAAAGAATCACGAGATACTATTGAGAATCACGGAGTTTGGGGTTGGATTAAATCTACAGGAGAAACAATAATGTACAGTATGTGGAAAATAAGTTTTTTTTTTTTTTTTTTTTTTTTTACCTTAAACTGCATGAACACATCATTACACCAAATACACAAAATTGTTCTTTTTAGCAGCATCATTGACCCCTTTAATGAGGAAGCATTTTTAAATAAAATAAAGAGCTAATTTATGTTGCTTCACTTACAGTACATTATTACATACTAGTGAGTCAGGTTATTTTTAGCTGTCGTTACGCATCCATTTTTTTTTCATAATCCACTAGTTGAGAACCATTGATTTATTGATTGATTTATTCATATTATTATTCATATTATTTAAACATTTTAATAAAACGGTTACATAAATGATTAACATTAAGCATAATGAACTTGAGACGTTATTATCCAGTTTTTAAATAATAGTAATAATATTAATACACAATAAAGGGATGCCATTCATACTCTACTGGCACCTAGGTAAAAATAATAATAACCAAACAGAATGACGCCAAGTCTTTGGCGTATAAACAGTGAAATATAAACACAGCTGAATGCTATTCCACAAATATTCTTAATTGTTTTTTTTTTTTTTTTTTTTTTAACTGAGATTTGAATTGCACAGAATACTTCCTTTTCACAGTTTGTATCTGCCTCATTGGATATTTCTTCATGTGGCACCATACTTGCAAGTATATACATAGCTTATATGTCCTATGACTATATGCCCCTATATGCCCCCCCCCCCCCCCCCCCCCCCCCCCCCCCCCCCCCCCCCCTCGCCCCCCCCCCCCCCCCGACCAGCCCCCCCCCCCCCCCCCCCCCCCCCCCCCCCCCCCCCCCCCCCCCCCCCCTTACAAACATTGTCTTGTCCTTCTTGAAACTATGGAGAGGTATCTGGGGACAGAAGGGTAGCCAGGGACTAGATTGTCATTTGTTGGGTTTGAATACAGCTGTGATTTTGTAGTTAATAGTCCTTAATACTCCTCACTTACTTCGATACTTAGACACACACACTTAACTTCTGTCCCACCTTATGATCTGGTGGGCAAAAATGGCTTGGTAAGTACTGAAACAGATAGACATACATTAAGCGGGCAGATTGTAAACAGCAATAACTAACAAACAACGTTGACAACACAAGACAGAATCAACATCAAATTAAGTATCCTCTAAACCTCATGTCATAGCTAAATAAATCATAAAATTAGATATTTTGAAGGCCAGCATTATTTTCAAGCAACTCATAGGGAACACATCTGCTGGTTTTTCTCATGCAAGCGCTTCTGGCAAAGAAAGCAAACAAAGCAGGCTGTAGTTCCTCCTGGATCCAGTTCCAGTACATCAAATGTAGAGTCCTGAGCTCTAGGGTCAAGCAAATGAAAAACATTGGAGAGTGGTTTTCTTTTTTTCATAGGGAAGAAGGATGTTGTTGATCGTCACCACCAGGTAGTCAGGAAATGCACAGTGCATTTCAAACATATGCAGTCTTCCGTTCTGTGGCTGGATCAAAGTGGATTCTGGGCTGGCAATTTCCCAAAACACCAGCGAGAACAACACTGAATATGTTACAGGGTTTGAATAGAGAGAGAAAAACAAAGCCCACAGACTCTCATTCCTCTCATGCCATCATATTCCCCCAGAACTTTGTTCAGTGAAATATAGCAAATATATATTTAAATGTAAAATTCCCTTTGCGTTCTGTTTCCCACTCTCTGTTTAGTTTTTTCTTCTTCTGGTGGAGCTTCTCTACATCACATTTTCAAAGAGCTGCATGGATCTCATCATGTTTTCATCCTGGTGAAAAAAAAAAAGTATATAGATGTAATTCTTCAGTTTAACCACACAGAGGCAGTAGAGTCTTTTTAGTCAAACTTTATCTTTACTTTTTATTATTATTATTATTAAATACACCAGTATGTGGCTTTTTCCACATGAAAAAATAATTACATTTGGAATTTAAATATCACCTGTAAAATTACACTTCTACCTGACAGATGTCACTGAAACAAACAATCAGGCTTTGTAAACCGTAAGAAAGGCTCTGAGAGTAACTGGTTTTGAGCCATTAATTACTTGGCATGTTTAAGATTGCTGGCATGTCTTTAGGGGTGGGGTTTGTAGAAAGGAGCTTGGCAAATTCACCAAAAGTCTAAGGCAGATGTAAATACAACATGTACAACTATATAAACATACCTCTACACACAAAAACAAAAACTCCCACAGTTACAAAACCACATCTTTTTTTGTCCATTTTCTGTAGGAGAGAGAAAACATGTTTTATCCCAAAATCAAAAGAAATGGATAAATCAACAGTACAATGAAGATATTTTGAGCCACATAATTTGATGAAAATCACCATTAAATATATGTATATATATAATTTTTTTTTTTTTTTTTTTAATTTCTGACCTCAAAGAAGGCATCCACATGCTGCTTTGGTACATCCCCCTTTAAAGCCGGATACGTGTATTTCCCCATCATGTCATAGATGGCCCTCACTATCTCTGTCATTTCCTATGAGGTACATGAAGACTGCAGTGAGTTATTGAATTAAGTTGATGTTAACAATGACTGCCTACATATGCTATACCTCCTTATTGATAAATCCATCTCTGTTAATGTCATAGAGATGAAATGTCCATTCCAGTTTCTCTCTGACCGTCCCCCGCAGTAGAGTAGAGAGTCCCATCACAAAGTCCTGAGAGAAAGACAGGAAAGACATCCTGTATGTAATGTCACTAAAATATATATTTTCATTCTGTGCCATGAGTCCACATTTTCTTCATACCTCAAACTTTATGGATCCATTATTTCTGGTGTCAAACGCATTGAAGAGATAATGTGCATATGTGCTGGCATCTAGTACAGCAGTGACAACAGATGAAAACATTAGACACTTTGATTATTATAAGAAGCATGTAATATTTAAGGATTTCTCACTTTTTAGTACCTCCATGTGGAAAAAACTGTGCATAAATGTGTTTAAATGTCTCCTCATTCACTACTCCACTTGGACACTCCTGAGGGGGAAAAAACATATTATTAACATTATATTATAAACATATTATTGGCTTGAGGCCCCTTGTAGTAATTGGATTAGTTAAATAATTAATAAATATTATATAATATAAAATAATATAAAACTTTTAGTAATATATATTTGTAATATTATAACAATAATATTAATATCACATATAAAATCAATGTGATTTTTTTTCAATACATTTTTAATAATAATTCCACAAATCACCTGCAGTCATGTAACACATATTCATGAGAATTGTATATAAAAAAAGAGGAATTTTTTTTTTAATATATATATATATATATATAGCCAATATATATAATGGGCTTAAACGCTGCCATATAATGCACAGTGGTTTTGGCAAAGCTTTTTTAACCCAACAAATATGAGCCACTGTGTGGGTTGCTGAGCCTGACGGTTTATGTGTGTCTAATAGAGCGTGCAAATGCTGGTATTGTGAAATATGACTGGCTGACTGTAGCTTGAGGCTAGCACACAGTGATTAGTGACATGCTGGATAATGCAAAGAGGAACAATAAGAGTTTACAGAGTTTTAAAGACAGATGAGACATGGCAAACAGAACCACGGGGACAGTATATGCAGATGAGATGCAATGATTCATAAGTAAAGATATTGAGGCATAAAGATATATTACATAAACACTATAAGCTTCTTATCAGATTCCAAAATGTGTCAAAAGACATTTGTGTAAAGTAAATGCGCAGATGTGGGAGCGATGAGAAGGATGAGATAAGAAATACCGGGCAACGTACATTTTTGAAGCCTCTGTAAAGGACTTGTAGCTCTTGCTTGGTGAAGTTTGTCTGCGCCTCAAGCTGCTCGAGACCCTCCGGCCGATGGCAGACCATTGTCATCTCTAATTCATCATCTACCTTATCTAGAGAGAAAGCAAGCCACATGTCAGTTTCAGGCTGATAAATGACCACTGCTTGCTCAGAGGTTGCTCTTTCGCAGCCCAGTAAATATCAACTTTCTCTCAGATGCTCCTCCTTAAATTTCGTAAGAGAAATAAAAGTGAGACAAATAAGACAGTTGTTGACAGTGTGGCTAAGAATTGGATGAGAAAATATTGCGTTCACATGGAAATCTCTTCTTTATCTTTGCAAATCTGAGCACAGTGTGTGAAAATATTGAAATATCTTTTGACTCTAAGACACTTTTAGTGTCCAAAAATTTAAATTCTGTCATTAATAAGTCATGCTCATGTCGTTCCGAACCCGTAAGACATTTGTTCATCTCCAGAACACAAATGAAGGTATTTTTTAAGAAATACAAGAGCTTTCTGACTCTGCAGCAACGAAACTGAAATGTTCCCAGGCCCATGAAGGACATCATTAAAACAATCTATGTGACATCAGTGATTCAACCATAATTTTATGAAATTACGAGAATACTTTTTGTGTGCAATGAAAACAAAAATAACGGCTTCATAACAAATTCAGCAATGTCAGTTGCCTTGCTGTCTAAGCAGGGTCAGAAAGCTCATGGATTTCATTAAAAATATCTTAATTTATGTTCCGAAGATGAACGAAGGTCTTACGAGTTTGGAATGAAATGAGGGTGAATAATTAATGACAATTTTCATTTTGGGGTGAACTAAACCTTTAACCCTTCTATTTTTACCTTTTTTTTATTTACATGTTACCCTTGGGTCAAATTATATGTAGTCATGACATTGCTTTCCACTGCTACGCAGATAATACACAATTGTATGTCCCGATAAAGCCTGGTAGCACAGATGCATCCTGTATCAGTACTAAAAGTATTAATAATCTCTCTTTTAGTCTGGTTGCCTTTTCTAATGTTTGAAAATAGGCTCGTAACCTAGGTGCCATTTTCTACACTGAATTCTATGAATAAAATTTAGTATGTGTGCAAGTACAAAACAATCTGTGTTTATCAAACGTGCGCATGCAGTTCTTACGCACACCAGTAAGTAATCATTGTTGATAAATCCCACATTCTTAAGCACCATGCTCGTTCATGTTCATGGTTATTTGCATTCAGAAACACCTCCAATGAACCATATATGGTGACAACACTTCCCTTTATCACGTGAATGTATACGTCGTCACCGAAGTCATGGCAAAGAAAGCTCTACCGACTGAGAAGCCATTCTGTGCTCTCACTAAACAGATCAGCGCGCTCTTTGAAAACACATTCTCAGTGCAGTGCTTGGTTTGCCAAATCTTCCAGCAAAGCGAGATCAGCCATGACCATATAGCTACAAGGACGCAGGACACATGCAGCAGCACTTTCTTTTTGTAGTATCACCATTCTACCACTAGATTCTCTGTGTAAGCCTGCTCAGAGTTGTGCTTATATTTACACACATTCCTACATATAAGTACAACTTTGTAGATCTCTTTGATATATGAGGGCCCATGCAGGTGACTAAAGTGGTGCAGTCTTGCTTTACACAACTGACGCAACTAACAAAGATGAAGTATTTTCTTTCTTTTGCTTTTTAAGAAAGGCAAGTTTATTTATATAGCACATTTCATACACAAAGGTAATTCAAAGTGCTTTGCATAAAAGAAAACAAAATAATAATAATGTGATTATTCAATAAATGCACATCTAAACAGATGAGTTTTGAGTCTGGATTTAAATGTGACTATTGTTTTAGCACATCTTATCTCTTCTGGAAGCTGATTCCAACTGCAGGTGGCATAATAACTAAAAACAGACTCTGCTTGGGGATCTCAGACAGGCAAGCACATTATCCTCCTTTAAATCTCTTCTTAAGACTCACTTTTATCATAAGGCTTTTTCTTAATCTGGTGGTGTTTGTTGTAATTATTTAAATTATTATTTCATTTATACAGTATAGATATCTTAAGTTTTGTATTTTATGTGTTCTGTGTTATTATATTTTCTTATTGTAAAACACTTTGAATCTTTGTTTTAAAAGGTCCTGTATAAATATTAATAAATTAATCCTGAAAATCCTTTACCTATTGTTTCCAGACACAAATAACCGGCATTTAAAAAAAAAAAAAATGGTTGTAAATCTTTCATTATGATATTTTTACGTTATAACTTGTTTTCTTTTAATTTACACAGTTTTTTAATCTCTTTTTGGAAATTATTGGATTTAATTTTGTACCTTGCGATTTATTGAGTGAAAAAACGAAAAGAAAACATTATTTGTGGGTAATTTTAGTAATGCTTATTTAAAAGTGCATAAGCAATTCCAAAAATGAAAAGTGTTTATTTTTTTCTCTCCCATTTTTTTTTTTTTTTGTAATTTTTGTTGGGAACACCAGAAGTGTAAAAAGTTGGGGGAATTTTTTTTCTAAATGTTGGAAATAATCCTTATACCCATTGGCCACCGCCTCTGTAAATATGCCATACGGTAAATAAAATACCTTTATTACAGCGTCTAAAGGTTTGGGGGAAAAAAAATTGTGGGTGAAAAAGGTGCATTTTCTGTTGTCAGTAGAGTTTTAATGTATGAAACACAGCTCACACAAAAGTCACTTTCAAACAAAACAGCTTTCTTGGTCACTGTGGCAAATTTGTGTGACCTACCTGAGCCTGATGCAAAATCTGCATGGGTAAATCATTTACTCTTAAAAAAAGATTCCTATTGAAATGACTGGATTTCACCCATCAAATGCGTTGAACAACCATAAATGTCACCACATCACTCTGTTGTGGTATCGGCACTTAAAGTACACGAAGAACAGCTATGCTAATGCTAGTTAGCTAACTACTGAATGTTCCTTTAACATAGAGTGACCAAATGTGCCATTTTCCCAGGACACGTCCTGGCCAGGATTTCTATATTGCCTAAAATATCCAGGTTTTGGCTTTGGTTTCCTGTTTTCATACTTAATGAAGGTAATGATCGTTGATCAAAGTACCGTGAGAGCAATTCATAAGCACAAGAAGCCATCTGCTCTCTAGAGCTCTCACTGCACTTTGTCATATAACAATTGGTCTGCGAAGCGCAAACAAAGCCAAAACGTGGATATTTTAAATAATATAGAAATCCTGGCCAGGACGTATCCTGGGAAAATGGCACATTTGGTCACCCTACTTTAACATTAACAACAAATAATCTTTAGTAGATATAATAATAATTTTCTTCTTAGTGCAGCTGGTGAGATTACAGAAGCAATCATGGAATTGTTGATTAGAAACACACCGTTTCCCTTCGCAAATACAGAAACTGTGCTTGGGGCAAACCCACAATATACACCTCCACTTCAAAGACTTTCTCTTTAGTAGGAAAGAAACTTGGATGACTCATGTGTTTCGACACACACGCGCACACACACACACTTGCGCACTCGCCCCCTGCAGGCCATACTTCTGCTGCTGCTGTGTCAGCTCCGGCAAAATGATTGGTTGTGGGTAGAGAGGCAGATGGGGTGATGGGGAAATCAGTAGAAGGAATGAAAATGGCCATGGGTGGCTTGAGGGAAGACCTTCATCTTTCACAGAACACTGGAGAGCCATTGCATCTCCTTATAAATGCTCCAGCCCTTTATAAATCCTCTCTCTGGTTTTCAAACACACACACTTTAACCTTCCATATATCTTTAAAAGCACATAGATGTGCATATATAAAGCGATGGAAGGTTTTTAATATTTGAGATGTTAAAATACTTTCTCAATTTGTTACATTGATTGTTAAGTGTGCAGAGGGAACTATAAGAAAGCCATTAGTGGGCTGATTTCCCTGAAGAGTTTTAAACATTGTGCTGCTTGTGCCGATCCAACATGTCGCTTTTGGATCGAACCATAGTGTAATTTTATGGCATGATTTGGGCTGCTGATGTCAAGAGTATGTGCTTGAATTCACACAGGATTGGACCACATTGTGGTTAAACCATATGTTCTCTATTTGAAAAATGAAGTTCTCTATTTGATAGGGTTCCAAACTATTTTGAATTGAACCGTCAATGACAGTCTATTACATCAATTTGCCCCTTGTACTCAACATATGGCCACATCAGCTTAATGATTTATAGCACAGCCAGTAACACACTCTCAGTCACTTATGAGTTTTATTCATTCTTTATTTCCTACCTATAGTGCTCAGCATGCCGCTATTTCCTGAACACATAAACTCACCAACGCATTTACACAAGAAGATAAAGAATGATCTCAGTAGCATTTTCAGACTAGTTTGGACAATTTATGGAAAACAAATTAACTGATTTCATCACGTTTAGCAGATTTTCCCAGCGAATGACATGCTCAGAGCAGTATGAATGGCTGTCTTATGCTGGTTGGTAATTTGTGGCTGAGAAACCAATATGCTTTTCATTAGTGAAATTTCACCAGCAGTGAACGCACTGGCTTTGTGACAATATCAAAAGAATTTTGTTTGAGCATAAACTTGAAGCTGAACTGAATTATAACAACAGAGCAACCAGCATCCATTAGCTGTTTCTTGAACAACTCCCAGATATTGTCAGGTCTGTCTGATAACTGTGATGAGAATGTAATGGATACATCTCACGGGAATGACTAGATGTGAAGCTTCTGCTTGTGAAAGAACTCAACAGGGCAGCCCCTCATTTCATCACTCTTAATTATCACCTCTCTGCCTTTTAACACAAGCAAACAAACTGATGTGAGAGTGAGAATGAAAAGGGAAGGTGAGAGAAAAATAAGTGGAACACACCTAAGAAAGATGTAGTGTTAATTACCAGAGGAAGAAGATAGAGATAAATAGACCAATCAATAATCCCCATATTCACTGCTTCACTTATTGTTTATGTAATATCTATCAACAACTTATTGAAAGCATTTTCAAATTCTATTTTCCATATTCCTTACTTCATTTATTGTCACCACAATAAATCTACTATAACTATCAATAACTTGATTTTTAAAAATGTTATTTTTCCATTTCTCTATATTAATATCAAGAGTAGAATATAAATCAATAACATGTTGAAAGCAATATTTTTTATTTTATTTTATTTTCCATATCTCAATATTCATTACTTCATTTATTGTCTGCACAGTGCATTTTTAACCAATAAGACCAAATTCATTCATTCATTCATTCATTCTACCCGTACCCTTGTATCTTTTCTTGTTTTTTATCACTGGTTGTGTGTGCAGAATAATCATGCACAACAATAAATTACTTGGGAACTGAAATTGAAAAATGGGAAATGGAGAAGACACACTATAGCAAAAAAGACAGAGGGGCCTGACAATGTGTTTTTATTATGGGAAAATGGAGAGAGCAGAAGAGAATGGAGAAGAAGATGTCAGTCAGCACATGAAAAAATTAGTAGGTGGAGTGGAAAAGCAACAGAACACAGCATGGGACTGAAACTCTCTCTCCTTCCATCTATTTCTCTCTCCCTTCCTCTTTAAAGCTTAAAACAGAGACAAAGCCCTTGAAAACAGTGGCAGTAGGAACATACTAAAATAAATTTTAAAGATACACTCTCCATTCAAGCAGCTATTAGTGCCATTAGAGTGCTTCCTCAAGCACAGTGATGGTGGAAAGGTTAAAACAACAGCACAAGCCTTCTTCTCAATCTTCTCTTTATTGATTTTAAAACTGAGATTGTTTCTGAGACTGATTATGTGTCTATTGAACTCATTAGGAAAATCAATGTAGATTAAATTTGTTAGCTACAAGCAAATTGCAGTGCAATTTTTGACTCAGTAATTGTGACTGGAGAGTGTTGCATTATATTTCATTTTCTAGTTATGTGTCAATTATAAGTATTTTCAGTGAGCCAATTATAAACAAGTCAGGTTAAATCAGGGTTACTGCCATTCATTCTCAGGACAAGCGAAGTGTAAGGAAATAATAAACTGCAGTTCATGGCGCTACATATAGAAGACAGTGTCATTAGAATCCTGCCCTTGATGTCAAGCTCAACAATATATATCTTTTTTTAACAGGTAATTAACCAAAGCAAGCCGCCCACATTCAACCGTGGGGAGCACTAGACCACAGTGATTTGATAAATCTATAGGGGAAGATGTCAGAGAAAAGCGACAAATAGCAAGCAAATAGTTAATCAGCATGATGAATATTCATGAGCAGCTGCTGTAAGGCAGTACAAATCACTTGTTACTGCAGCTCTGAACTCCACTCTCATTAGGACAGGGGTTGGGACTGGAGTCACACCCCTAACATAGAGCTGAGAATCCAACCAAAGGCCTCCAGACCATGGATCACTGATCTTTGAATGGAAAAATGGTTTGTTTGGAGCCTAATGTCCCAAAGCAGTTGTCATACAGAACATTGTTTGGCTGGAGCAAAGGGAACAGAAGACCATCTGACAGATGGCAGCAGTTTATTATGCCATTTAATTTTGCATTAGACCATTTTAAGAGATTGTAGAGGAATAATTCACCCCCAAAATCGCAATTCAGTTCATTCAAATAAGTTACTCTTCTTTATGTTGTTCCAAACCACCAATGATTCGAATCACAAGTTAAGGGGTTGTGCAGAATTTAAGTTCATGAGTATGAATTAAATTCATAAATATGTATTTGAACTAAATTGATTACAGGAATTTGAATAGGTATAACAGGAATTGGAATTTACTCAATAATTATTCAAAGAAAATCAACACATTTGCATAATGCATTTCAGAGAAATCTCTTTAAATGTTATCGTAATAAAATATTTATTATTCTAGTGTCTGTAAGGCTTTAAAAAAGAGCAGATTGGACATTTTACAAAATATCTTTTTTGTGTGTGTGTGTTTCACAAAAGAAAATCACAGTGACATAAAGGTGAAATATATAATTTAAAAATTAGGTATTTTATATCTAATAATCTTAATAATAATAATAATAATATAATACAAATAATTTATATTTAAATGTATAAGCACAGAACTCATAGTTTCATAGTTTCTTTCTTAGATTTGCCATGCAGTTGACCTCTAATTTAGTGCATAATTTAGTGATTGATTGAATGAATAAATGACATGCATATTATTACTAAAGTTTAATTATGATTAAACTTGTGATCCATGTAAATGGACCAAGAACAGTAGTAGTTCTGTACAGAATTCATGTGTATAATGCTTCCCTTGCTATCATGTCGATCATAACATCCCATCATCTGCTGTACAAAGCATTAGAAAGCTGTCTCCATGACAACTACACCATGGCGCATGTGAACAGGAAGAAGGTTGATATGTGAGCAGAGTGTTAAAACACCCGCTCATGTACAAAGATGCCACACACACACGCTGTCCATGATGTTTATCTGTGAGGGATGAGGTTAAACATCATTTGTAAACAGCAGACCGCGATGTGTTGCCTGTCAACTGAATATCTTCTCTTTCTGTTCTCTCTGAGCTCTTTAGTTTAACATTGTCTCTACTTAAAAAATCATTTTTTTTAAGTGTCATCTGTCTTTGAACACAAATAGGACACTCTTTTGTTTCCTTAAACACTCTTTCAGCGACTAAGTTAGCCATTGTGTCATTAATTTAGTGTTGTTATTGATACTTCAAAACTCCTTTAGTCTTTCTCCATTACAGAATGCATTGAGTCAGATAATCTGTCATTAGTTAACATACCTCTAGATGGTTGTCTTTGTCTTGTCTGCATAGTCAATGTGCCCACTACTGCTCCCATGTTGTCACCGCAAAGACACGCGTGCTCAAACTAATAAGCGTTGAGTCCGCCAGTCTGTCTTTCTTTGTTGAATCCCCTGCTCTTGTTTCCCTCTCCACTCTCCTCTCACTTGTCAGTGAATAAAGACAAGCTGTAATTTTCTTGCTAAAAGCATATGGTTCCTTCCTTGATGCCCCTCCCACAAATTTCACTCCCTCTCTCCCTTAATTTCTCTTTCTTTACTCTCGCTTTTGCAGTTTCTGCTTGGTCCTGTTTGTTATTCTGTGTCAGGAACTGTTGCTGTGCAGGTGGATCAGCCTGATGGGAAGCAGTGTGAGGATGAAATGCTCCTCTCTGTGACACACACACACACACACACACACACACACACACACACACACACACACACACACACACACACACAGAGAAAGCAGATCTGTTCCTTATGGAATTGCAAATTTTCACACAGGCTGAATGTGGCAAGATGGATGATGACTTTTGTTCACACTTTGCTGCTCTTATATGCTCAAGCATTTGTTGTTCTATCATGACCTGATGTTCCATTGACTTCTATTGTCCTTATATGGTGCAAATGATGTTTTCTATACTCTAACCTACATCTAAACTTTACAGAATCCATTTTAAAGGGATAATTCAGTCAAGAATGACATTTTTTTGTCATTTACTCACCCTATACTATAAATACTATAAGACTATAAAATATAGTTAAAATGTTTCATTACAGGATGGCATATTGGTGCAGGTATATTTTATAATTTTTAACCATGTATTATGTGATATAACTTTAATAATGCAAACTATAAAAATCTTATGTTTTACTTTAGACAAATAATAATTAAGTAAATAACAGAAAATGTAAAACAAAACATGTTAACGTATATTACAGATAACAAAAATAGTAAATTGCCGAAAAAAAAAATATATATATATAAAGAGTAATCATATGTGATGTTTCATGTGGGGACTTCTGAGAATATTTTAACTGTTTTCCACCATGAATTATACAGTAATTTATACTTTTTACTTGTAAACCCCACACATTTCACAGTAAAATTATGTATAATTTATATTAACATTTACCCAATTAACAGGTTTTTACTGTAGCATTTTTAGCCTTTCTCTGTAAAAAATTACAAACATTTTACAGTGTACCACTTGCTGGTCACCCAGTGTTGGTGATTTTACTGCATTTGTGGAGATATTTAGTCCCCATATTGTATGCAAAACCTTATCCACATACATCAGATGAGCTGTGGTACAACTATGAGTATTTGGTTTCATCATCCACTGTTCATTTCCAGTTATGAGCCTTTGTGCGTGCATGCGTGTGTGCGCGTTTGCAATTTAGTGACTCAGATAAGAATGTTTCACAGATCAAGTACTCTAATTTTCAGTGTGTACGATGTGTTTTTGATGTACTGTACATATAATGCTCTGTAAAATGACCCAAATACTCGAATAAAGTTTGGTATTCTCTCTCATTAGTGGGAAACCAACCCCACAAACTTTTTCAATTAAAGAGATGGAAACAGAGATAAAGAAAAACAGAAATGGGAAGCAGAAAGACAAACTACAGAGACAAAGAAATTGCCATTGGGGGATGTCTGAGTTTCAAAACAGCAGGTCTGTAACCTTATTAATAATCCAAAAAAGATGAGACTTCAGACGGACGAGCTTTGGGCTGGGAGTGAGGAGAGAAGTTGAAGGTAATGAGTAATTACATAATATCAATTCGCACCGCTCAGTATTACGCAAATCCAGCAGGACTGACCTGAAAATCAGGCTAAGATATCCAGAGATATCCTCATTCTAGCACATAGGCATCTGCATTCCTTCACTACAACCACGTCTGCAACAACACAACACCCTGAGGTACCACCTGCCTCACACAGGATAAAGCCGCTGGCATCAGCATTCAAATTTCATCACAGCACATTTTTTTTGTTGATGTAAGACATATGTAATGGTTTTCTCGCTTTGGCACTCATCCTTGGAAGAGAAACAATGATATCCAGCAAACGACTGGCATGTGTGAAATCCAGGCAGGCAGGCGTAAGCCTCTTTTCTCACTCTGAAGTCTCTATGTTAGACTTTCCTTTGCAGACACCTCATTGAATCTGCTAATGCACTTGGGAGATGGTTACAGATGATCGGCTTACCCTTGGAAACATATTCAGTGGTGCGAATAACAGCCTGAAACCTTGTATCACTGAGAACCTGTAATCATAGTAATATTGTTAATAGGGTTTTGCAACAGAAGTACAGTAAGAAATGGCCTAACAGAATTTTACCAGGCAGTGCGATTAAAAAAAAAAAACAGCAATATGTTTGGATTATGTATGTTTGAAGTAATTGATAATCCATCTCTCCTATTCTTGCGTGTGCAGAAAGCCATTGTTTCTGCACAGCGTTTCCTTACATCATAATTTGTGGTGTTGTCATTTTATTTTTTAAGCTACTGATCTTTAGATTACATAAAAATGATCAATGATTTTTTGGTCATTGGTAAAAAAGAGAAAGAAAGCAATTATCTTGTCTTGTGTGTCAAGTATTGGGGCTGTTTTTGTGTGTGTGTGTGTGTGTGTGTGTGTGGGTGTGTGTGTTTTCAACTAAAATTAGACTTAATTCAATTCAATTCAATTCAATTCAATTCAATTCAATTCAATTCTAAAACACAAACATAGCACTGAAAAACGGTACAGATGCAATGGTTTATATAGGCCATTCCTACAAACTACAAAAACTAGAGTAACACTATTTAAAGTCGAAACTGAAATCTCCTAGTAATCATCCTCAGAGTTTTTATCCCCAACACATGAACCTGAAGCAATGCCCTTCAGAAATACAGTAGAAGTTCTACTCCGTCAGGGCTGAGTGCCAAAGCCGACATACAGTTCACATCTCTAGTTAAAAACTCACAGGCGCTCCTGTAACTCCTGGGGATTTTAGTTAAGACTTCAAACAAGCTTTCTATCTTCCTGCCCACAACTCGTAATCCTCTTGGCTCCATAATCATTCTTCAGGTCTCCGGTGTGTGTATATGTAATGTGGCTCTCTCTATTGCTCTTATGAGTGTGTAAAAACACATGCTCCCACATGTGAGTGCAGGGGTGTTGATGTTGTGTTGATTTGTTGAAGTATTGTTTTTGGAATATTCTGTTGTGCATTAAAGCCGTGGAGAATCAGAAATGGTAAATTTGCATGGAGTGTAGGTTAATTAACCTTCAAGGCATAAAAAAATCAATAAGAAACCACCTTCTCTTTTTCCTCAATTTATGCATTTTCTTATCACATACTTGCAGCCTGATCTCTCCGCTTTTTAAAACCTTCAAATCGCCTCCTCCATGCTTTCAGCTCTGAGCGTTACAGGAGGTAATAATTTTGAAAAAAAAAAAAAAAAAGCCATGTAATACTTTCATAACCCATAATGCCTTGTATGGAGCCCATGCCAGCATATGCCTACAAATTCACTTCATCCTTCGCACATTCAAATGCTGCACATTCACTTTATCCAAACTAAATTAGGCTAATTTAAATTGCTATTTGCTTGCCCTTTGAGATATAAATTCAGGCATTTGTAGAAGTGAATAAAAATTTTCTCTCTATGAACTATTTTTCCTTTATAACAATCCCAAGAGGAGTTTTTCTAATTTCGCTAACTTCAAGTGGCATTCTGTTGAAAATTTGTTGTCCAAAAATTATCTAGGTTAGAAACACACATGCAGACATTCCAGTTGCACATTAAGTAGAACAAGAGTGATAAATGTATAAAAATATTCTCTCTATCTTCTTGTCTACCACTCCGTTCTCACAAATAACTCATTAATGAAAGTATTTTTAGCTGGTTAATGTGTAAATTGGATCCTACCTGTCCTGAAGTTGACCTGTTTGGTGTGCATAGACAAGGTCCCCAACACTACACCCATCTTCAACAGAGTTCTTCACTTTTTCACTTTCCTCACTTTAGATCTTGGTTTGAAAAAAAGCACTGGTCCCTGTTTTTATCCTTATTTTCTGATCTTTCAACCTTCTTTTACTCTCAGCGTTGTTGGTTACTTAGTTCTCACTCTCTCTGACTTTCCTCCGCGTTCTGTCTGTCTATCATGTGGACTCTGAAGGCTGCTCATCATTTTCTGAGCTTTTATTGGGGGCTGAGAGAGACATGGAAAGAGAGAGAGAGGAAGAGAGAGAGATGGTGAGTGGTTCATTTAGGAATACTAGTGGAGAACGAGAGAGTGATAAAACTGAGTAGTTAATAGGTCTATCCTGCAGTGTAAGAACAGACTTGTGGTGGGTGCTTAGAAAATGAAACAATATCAATCTTTTTCCAGTAGGTATGAATAGATGATCCTTTCCAGTCAGAGATTTTAAAAGTGAAGTGTGCAGTTTCTGTACTACCATTATCAAAGACAGTTGTGAAAATAAGGAATGTTTTCCAAACAGGTTTCCTAAACATTGTCTGCTATTGGTCGGTAAAATATATCGCCCCGCCCCCAAATTCACACCATTGGTTGAGCCAGTGCTACATGTGTGGACATACAGTGGAAGTCAGGCTGATTGGGATGCTCACAACAAAGTGCTTGTTTTGAAGGGTCACAGGAGATCAGTCTACAGGGCATTTTTTTTTCATGACATTTCTAATATGTTAATATTAAGATGTTAATACTATTCATATATGCTGAAATATCAGTAATTAAGGCTACTAATATATTGATGATGATTTGCTCCTGAAAAGAGAATAATATTCGATCTATAAATACTTTGATTTCTAAGGAGGATTTTAACAGTAGACCACTGTAATAATTGTTTTATTACTAGTTGGAGTAAACAAATGTTTTAGTTATTTGGTGTTACTTTATTTGATTATCCATATATAATAACTTTTAAGTAGGCTATAGCACTTTTGTTGTATAGCGCTTTAGGTTGATGCATTGGTTGAATAAACACTACCATTCAAAATTTTAGGGTAATTTTTATGTATTTGAAAGAAGTTTAATGCTCACCAAGGCTATATATTTTATTGAAATACAGAAAACCAGAAAATATAGCAAAATACTGTGAAATTGTGAAACATTATAACTATAATATTTGTTAAAACAATTGTTTTGTATTTTAATATAATTTAAAATGTAATTAATTTATATTATGCAAAGCTGAATTTTCAGCAATGATCCTTCAGAAATTATTATAATATGCTGATTTGGTGCTCAAGAAACATTTATTTTTATTATTATAAATGTTTAAAACGGTTGCACTGCTTAATATTTTTGTGAAAACAGTGATACTTTTTTAAAGGAATCTATGATTAATAGAAAATAACAGCATTTATTTGATCTATTTAATGTGCGATTGCTAAATAAATGTATTAATTACGATAATTAATAAGTAAGTTCTTACTGACGCAAAACTTTTGAACAATAAAGTTGTTGAATTATCAATTATTATTTATTATTGCATTGATTGATGTCTGTCTACATACTGTATGTTGACTTTAATGTGTTAAAATTTTTATAATGTTTCATTTTTTTTAAATAGTGAATTTGAAGATATAAATTTAAATGAACCATTGGTTTTCTTGCTCAGATACATGGTTTTATGGGCTCTATCAGTGGTCAGAGTATTGCAGTGTGAGGATTAAGATAATCACTTTAACCAAAGCGCTCTCGCTCGCTTTCTAGAACATGCTGGACTCTTATCTATCTAGGCCACTTAAACATTAACATCTTTTAGCGCAGCTCTCATACTGACTCGTTCACACGCAGAGGGAAAAGACTAGAGATTCAATTACACCCTGCAATTAAAATACAAGCATTTGGGCTATTAAAAAAGAGAGCTTTAAGAGCATCAAATCTTTGAGCTGGAAAAACCACTGGATAAACAAAAAGCAGGGCTGAAGCTTGTGTTCAAGAAGGGGGATGAAAAACAGAAAAAGGCTCAGAGGAGGATAGAAAAAACAGGGATGATGTGAGGACGACAAGGAATTGTGAGGACGAGGCTTTGCCCCCTTGATCTTTTCACAAATCTCTCTTCTCTTCTGTCATTCCTCTCTGAGTGCAGAGGAAAATGTGTGAGAGCCAGATAGAAGTGAATGGAAGTGAAGCAAAAGAAAAGACAAAGGAAATAACAGGAAAGAGAGATTGAGCTGCTTCTTTTGAGTAAACCCTTGTTCTGTCAGGAGCTTATCATTGAAACATGTCTCTGCAATGTGCTTGCACATCATTCCATGTTCTTTCATCTGCCCTTCCCTTTCTTCTTCTTCTCCTCCTTAATCTTCTACCCAAGCATCCCTATTTGCATCCGCCTTGCTGCTGCCAGAGGAAACTGCTGGTGCAGTGAAGGATCCAGGAGCAGGTGAGGTTAGGACAGACGATTGATCTGTGTATTCTCAGTTCAATATGATATACTGTTTTGCTAGGAAAGCGAAATCGCAATGGAGATCTCTTTATTATCAAAATTGTTTCTCCAAGACAACACTGAGATTAACTGCAAACATATTGAGTCAGCATAAAACTGTTAACAACCCATTTTATATCCGTAATTACAGCAGCTGAGAAGTAGTTGTGTCAGAGGCAGAGCCAGTTATTACGTTTATATTAAATAATATGAACTTTTTAAATCTATGGCACTTTTTATTCATTCACAGCGAGAACAGACACATGCTAAAATTCACTCAAAAATGAAAATTCTGCCATTAATTACTCACCTTCATGTCGTTCCAAATCCGTAAGACCTTCGCTCATCTTTGAATTAACTGCATAGACAGCAATGCAACTGAAACGTTCTCAGTGGTTCAACTGTAATTTTATGGAGCTACGAGGATACCTTTTGTGTGCAAAGAAAACAAAAATAACAAAATGTATTCCTGTAGCATCATAAAATTATGTCACACTGACTATTTTTTAACAATGTCCTTACTACGTTTCTGAGCCAGGGAACGTTTCAGTTGTGTTGCTGTCTATATGCAGGGTTAGAAAGCTCTTGGATTTCATTAAAAATATCTTAATTTGTATTCTGATGATGAATGAAGTTCTTATGGTTTGGAACGACATGAGGGTGAGTAATTAATGACAGAATTTTCGTGTTTCTGCAAGTCGATCTGAACAGACAACAAAGTGAATATAAAAATTGGACCGAATTTTCATGCAAACAGGCCTTCAGTCAAAGTTTTGGACATACCTACTCATTGTCTTTTAGATCACAAGACACATTTATTCAGGTGTATCCAAACGTTTGACTGATATGGTTTATATGAAAGAGTAATAAAGTGATGAAATCACTTTTTGATAAAGATGGAAAATGGAAATAGTAAAAAATGCAACAACAACACTTTTGTGTAGTAAATATTAAATGCCCTTTTTAAGTATCACATTGTCTTTTTTTCAGCACAACATGAAGTCTTTCTTCTGAAAAAAAGAAAACTCAACAATTGTCTAAGTGTTATGACTCACTGCAAATCAAAAATCTGAAATCTCTCTCTCTCTCTCTCTCTCTCTCTCTCTCTCTATATATATTATTATTATTTTTTTTTTTTTTCAGAAATTCAATGCTATTTGCATTACTTTTATAGCACTAAACACATGTATGTGTGTATAAATAGTGTTGTGTGTTCCACAGTTATTATCAAGTGTTCATTAGATGGATTGCCTGAGGGAAGAAACTGTTCCTGTGTCTGGCCGTTCTGGTGCTCAAAGCTCTGTAGCGTCAACCAGATGGCAACAGTTCAAAGAGGAAGTGTGCTGGATGTGAGGGGTCCAGAGTGATTTTGCTAGCCCTTTTGCTCACTCTGGATGAGTACAGTTCTTGATTAGAAGGGAGGTTTGTACCAATGATTCTCTCAGCAGTCCGGACTACCCTCTGTAGTCTTCTGAGGTCAGATTAGGTAGCTGAGCTGAACCAGACAGTTACTGAAGTGCAGAGGACGGATGGTGGTGGAGTAGAACTGTTTCCACAGCTCTTGTGGCAGGTTGAACTTCCTCAGCTGGTGAAGGAAGTACAACCTCTGCTGGGCCTTTTTCACAATGGAGTCAATGTGAATGTCCCACTTCAGGTCCTGAGAGATTGTGGTGCCCAGGAACCTGAATGACTCCACTGCAGTCACAGTGCTGTTCATGATGGTGAGTGGGGGGAGAGCAGGGGGGTTTCTCCTGAAGTCCACTATCATCTCCACTGTTTTGAGTGTGTTGAGCTCCATGTTGCGGAGACTGCACCAGACAGCCAGCTCTTTAACCCCCTGTCTGTAAGCAGACTTGTCACCGTCCTGAATGAGGCCGATGAGTGTGGTGTTGTCTGCAAACTTCAAGAGCTTGACAGAGGGGTCATTAGATGTGCAATCGTTGGTGTACAGGGAGGAGAGCAGTGGGGAGAGAACACAGCCCTGAGGAGCTCCAGTGCTGATTATATGGGTGCTGAATGTGTATTTTCCCAGCCTCACTAGCTGCTGCCTGTCTGTCAGGAAGCTGTTGATCCACTGACAGACGGACGTGGGCACGGATAGCTGAGTTAGTTTGGGCAGGAGAAGGTTTGGGATGATAGGGTTAAAGGCCAAGCTGAAGTCCACAAACAGGATCCTCACATAAGTCCCTGGTCTGTCTAGATGTTGCAGAACATAATGCAGTCCAATGTTTACTGCATCGTCCACATACCTGTTTGCTCTGTAGGCAAACTGAAGAGGATCCGGTAAGGGTCCAGTAATGTCCTTCAGGTGGACCAGCACCAGTTTTTCAAATGACCTCATGACCACAGACATTAGATCCACAGGCCTGTAGTCATTTAGTTCTGTAATTTTGGATTTTTTTTGGGATGGGGATGATGGTGGAGCATTTGAGGCATGGAGGGACTTCGCACAGCTCCAGTGATCTGTTGAAGATCTGTGTGAAGATGGGGGCCAGCTGGTCAGCACAGGATTTCAGACAGACTGATGTAACACAATCTGGGCCAATCTGGGCCTATGTGTGTGTGTGTGTGTGTGTGTGTGTGTGTGTGCGCGTGTGTGTGTGTGTGTGTGAGTGTGACTGTATCATTTGTTTCTATTTGTATTCCTTGGATAAAACATCTGAGCCAAAATCGATACTTAAATGAAACATTACTGAGTACTCGATTAAGTCTCCTGAGCGATGAAAGAGCAACCACTTGGTTGCAGTCAAATTTTAGCTCTGGGTATCTATGTCCTACAATCTGCAACACTAACAAGAAAGAAAAGAGTTAAAGCACTGTACCAGCTTGATATGGTTAAACTGAAGTTAATTAGCTCATTATATGATGTTGTGAAAGCTAATGTATCAGTAGCATGACAGTGGCAGCTGCAGCTCACAGTATGTGAGTTACTGGGGTAGATCATCAGCCCGTGCCCCCTCATATACCCACAGTTCACAGTCAGCTTCTGCTCCAGGCCTGCTGTCGACTGTATGTAAACACAGTCCCTTGTGACCGCGTAAGGACTGCAGTATGATTTGCAAGTGTGAGATGATTACAAATGCTACAAATACATGGCATGCTGTTTATGCCATAAAAAATAAACTGGCAAAGCTTTGCAGTGTTTTTCAGGTTTCTTACTTGTAGTCAGTTTCTTTGTGAATAGCTGTTACACATGTTTTTGCCTCGTAAGCAATTTATTGAGCCTGTTGGCTGCAGATATATATTCCTATTGTCATATCTAATTTTGCCAGCCACCTTCAGAATGCTTACAGAGGCATTAAGTCATTTTGATACAGCCCATGCGTTTTTGCGCAAGTGCATTTATTTTGGATATTATACTGCCATCCTGTGGTTGCTTACGTGTACTCTCCCTTTCCTTTGTGGCTGGTTTCCAGCGAAATCTGCCCAGAGTCCAGGGGTCTCATTTATAAAACTCTCCGTAGATTTCATCCTAAAAGTGCACGTATGCACAAAAGCTAGATTTTGCTTACCCACAAAATTTTTCAGATTTATAAAACCATGTGTACGCCAGAACCTGCGCAAAAATCCCTTTAAATATCTCAGTCAGGGGAAGATTTGCGTAAGTGAATCTCCACCCTGACTCCTCCCCGAAATCACCATATATGGAGCTTACAACGCCTAGTTTTAATATGCAAAACCTCATCTGCATATCATTTCCATGCATATTCCCATCCACGTGACACCATATTTAACATCGTTAAAGGTACAAGACGGAAATATGAGATACGGAGTATAAATGCCATTTTTATTGCTAAAAATCATCCAATATTATTGTTATGTTTTAGCATATATATACTAAAATCCATAAAAACAAAACTGTTTAAAATAGTTCTAGTAAAATAGTTAAAATAGTTAGTAAAGTAGTAATGCAGTTTTGCTGATAAGGTGAACATCTTTTAGCTACTTTTAGTCTATATTTATTGCAGTGTAAATAGAATTGTCTCAACTCAGCGTTTCATTATACAAAAGCAAAAGTTAAAATTTTAATAAATGCCAATAATTTTAGAAATAATTTTAATTTTAGTAATGACAATAAGATGCTCTTATAACAAAGTGAGTAGTATTTTAACAGGTGTGCAGTTAATTTATGAAACAGCAAGGGGCAGCATTTTACACATAATCTAATACAGAGCCTCTGTGTTGTCAGGCAGTCATGCTGTGTACTGTACAGTGCAGCTGTGAGTGTACATATTAATATAATCTATAAACTGCTAATGAGCTGTCATACTTTTCCAATGTAATCCAAGAACTTCTTTACATTCACTGCATGATCATAGACCTGACTTAGTTTAAACACCTAACTGACATCTATTTGGTCTACAGTTTTGATCTTTAAGGCATTCTTTGTAATTTATGGATTTTTGGTTATTTATTTATTTTTTATTTATTTTTGCTCATACTGTTAGAGTTTCAGTAGATGAGTTCATAAAATAAACTTATACAATTAAAAAATAAATAAATAAAATCACATGCATATGTAGGAAGAACATCACTATCTCTCAGATCTTGCCTAAAAATACCATATGCCACATTTATCTCCATGGAAACCATCTGCACAACCTTAACACAGAGGATTTATATATTTAAACTCTCAAATAACCTTTTCTGAAAATAAATATGTGCCTATAATCAAACTGATGCACATAATTGTTTTTGATGCAGTTTCGCAGGAGACAAATTCATTTCACTTCTTGTACATGCCAGTTTTGTTTGCTCTAGCATGTTCTGTCTTCATGTACATTCTTTAAAAGACCTTTAAAGTTCATCAGACTAAGCATTATGCATCCCTCCAGTCAGTGGCACACCCAGTTAGAGGTCACATATCTGCCTGGTGCAGTAAAGAGTCGCCTGATCTTCCCTCACGTGTATTTCAGTGTTATAACAAAGTAAAAATGCAACTTCTAAAGGGCATATACAATGACAATGATTTAAAGGAACAATACTATAGAAGTCATTCGATTTTAATGAAACTTGGCAGCAATGATAATAATGTAGTCTATTGGTTTGAAGTTACTAACATTGATTGTAAGCTACTCATTGCAAATAAACCACAAATTGGAGACCTACTTTTAGCGAGAACACATTAAACAGGCTCAGTCCCGCCTGAAGTATTGCTAGAAAGCCTAGTAGCAACAGTACAGTGACTAGCAGAGACAAAATCTCTGTCAGCGCGAATGACACTTTTTCTGCCATTCCGATATAATGCATTGGTCTCATAACTAAATTATTCGTAATGTTTGTTTCAGGGGCTCGTAAACTCCTCAGCGAGCAAATCTGAGCCTGACAACGATCGCCTCAGTAAGAGCTGTGCAACATCGACCCGACGGAGGCCTTGTGCTGTGGGTCAGCGCGCATATGACAAGAGAGAAGGAATTGATAGATGGATGGAGAAACAAAGAGGGAAAGTGAGAGTGAATGGCGGAAGTGTCATGAAAATGGAGGAAAGATGGGTAAAGGAGGAGAGAGATGGAGGGGAAGAGTGCGAGAGATGGACAGGGATGCTGGGGATAAAAATAAACTGCAGGAGGAAGTAGATTACGTAAAAAAGGACGAGTGATTTAAAAATTAAAGGTGGAGACGTGCACTGTCAGCTTCGATCTGCTGTTAAAAGGAGAGAGAGAGAGAGAGAGAGAGAGAGAGAGGGAAAGACAAAGAGGCAGAAGGAAAGAGATAACGTAAGATACCCTAAGTTAGAGTATTTAGTAGATGTTTATGTTCACTCTTCAGGGAAGAGAAAGAACTGCTGCCAACCAGACAGAGTCTGTGTCTTCACTCCAGTGTGTTTAACATCTGGCCTCTGCAGCAGTACATCTGGACAGGCAACAATTTAACAGCTGTTTCTTAGTCTTTAGTCTCAGTGGATACTCTGTGAGAGTCTCATATGAACCTTTTCTTACTTTAGTGAAGAATGTGTGTAATTTTTAACAAATTTGGTGAAAATGTCCCTGAAGGGGAGACAAATTTTCCTTTTGAAGATGTCCTTGGTCATAAATTATGGAAATGCAAATTATATATTAAAGTTTTTGAAAGAAGTCTCTTATGCTGTGTTTATTTGAACAGAAATAAAGTAATACTGAGATATCATTATGAAATAAAAATATTATTTTCTTTTTTAATATATTTAAACAATTAATTTATTCATGTGATGGAAAAGCTGAATTTTCAGTGTCACATGATCTTTCAGAAATTATTCCAGTATGCTGATTTGGTGCTCAACAAACATTTCTCATTATTACCAATGTGGAAAATAGTTTAATATAGTTTTCAGCTGTTTCATAATTTGTTGAAACCATGATTATTTGATGAATAGAAAGTTTAAAAGAACAAAATTTACTTGGAAAAACTTTTTAAATGTTTTTATTGCCACTTTTGATCAGTTTAATGCATCTTTGCTGAATTATCTAATAATTACTGACTCCAAACGTTTTCATGTCTTGCAAAGTTTAAGCATATTGGTTTACCATGCTCTATTAAACATTTGTTAAACTCAAAAGATTCAGATCATCAAACAAATTTTAATAGTAATCAAAGATATTGCAAGTAAATACAAAATGCAGTTTTTAAATGATGATTTTATTTATTAAGGGAAAAACGCTGTCCAAACCTACCTGGCCCTTCGTGGAAAAATTTGGAACAGTGGTGAACCTTCCCAGGAGTGGCTGGCCTAACAAAATTACTCCAAGAGTGCAACAATGGATCATCCAGCAGGTTATAAAAGAACCCAGGACAACATCTAAAGAACTACAGGCCTCACTTGCCTCAGTTAAGGTCAGTGTTCATGATTCAACAACAAGAAAGAGACTGGGCAAAAACGGCATCCATGGGAGAGTTCCAAGGCAAAAGCCATTGCTGACCAAAAAGTCATTGCAAGACTTTTGGGCAAATATTCTGTGGACCGATGAGACAAGTTAACCTTTTTGGAAGGTGTGTGTCCCATTACATCTGGCATAAAACTAACACGGCATTTCATAAAAAGAACATCATAGCAACAGTCAAACATGGTGGTGGTAGTGTGATGGTCTGGGGCTGCTTTTGCAGCTTCAGGATCTGGGTGACTTGCAATAATTGATGGAATCATGAATTCTGCAGTCTATCAGAAAATCCTGAAGGAGAATGTCCAGCTATCAGTTTGTGACCTCAAGCTCAAGCGCACTTGGGTTATGCAGCAGGACAATGATCCCAAACACACCAGCAAGTCCACCTCTGAATGGTTCAAGCAAAACATAATTAAGGTTTTGGAGTGACCAAGACAAAGTCTGGACTTAAATCCAATCGAGATGCTGTGGCATGACCTTAAACAGTCCATTCATGCTCCAATGTGGCTGAATTAAAACAATTCTGCGAAGAAGAGTGGGCCAAAAAATTCATCCACAGTGATGTGAGACTCATTGCCAGTTATCTCAAACCCTTGATTGCAGTTGTTGCAAAGGGTGGCACAACCAGTTGTTAGATTTAGAGGGCATTTACTTTTTCACGTAGTGCCAGGCTGGTTTGGACAGCTTTTTTCACTTAATAAATGAAATCATAATTTCAAAATTGCATTTTCTATTTACTCGGGTTATCTTTGTGTAATATAAAAATTAGTTTGATCTGAATCATTCAAGTGTGACATATGCAAAAAAAATTAAGCCAAATATAAAAATGTATTTTATTTTTGCTGGGGCAGGGAAAGTTTAAATTTAAACCAACCAGCCAGTAGCAAGTTCTTAATGTTTTGCCAAAGAGAGGAGGAGTAAGAAAGGGAAAAAAGGAGGCATGTGTTCATAGCTAAATGTTTCTATTTGTGTGTGTGTGTGTGTGTGTGTGTGTGCAAAAAAAGGACAGAAAGGACGGCAAAAGAACAGAGAGAAAGGTCGTACATCAGGAAGAAAGCTGACTGCTATCTCTAGAGAGAGTTCAGTCCAGGTGATTCTGAAACAAGTGCGTCCATCTGTGTGCCAATGTGCGTGTGTGACCCTTGCAGATTGCTGAATGCCTCTGCGTCTGTGGGTGTGTGTCTGCGTGGCTGCCTCTCCCTCCTCAAAATCACACAGACTCAAACACACCTCCGGGACACTGCAGTCAGGTGGACTCTGCGCTCATACACATGCAGTACTGTTCCGTTCTCATATCTTCTGGTTCCAGTTTATCTTTCCATTAAAAAGTCAATTAAACCAGCCAAGGTAACCATGGTTGCATACGCATGAAAACCTCAGTTTGCTTGTGCAAAGTCTGTAATCAGAAAGATGGTCACCAGGTTTTGTTCAATTAAGATGAAACATTCTGCAATGAGCAAACTGCATTATGGAAAGAAATCAGCTACATAAACTCTCTGACCTAATGCACTTCTTCATTGTGAGACAGAATTTGCATAAAAAATAATTTTTGATCAGTTATAAATATCCTTCTGAGATCAAACAAATAACAAAGAATTTTTGATAAAATAGGAAAATAATTTAAAAATTATTATCATCATTTGCTTAAGTAGATACATTTTTAACTAAGCTATTTTTAGGTTCATTTCCCTTAGTGGTGCAAAAATTATTCACTGCAAATGTCAACATCTTTTGATGCTGGTATGATAATACTACCTTCTAATTTAATAATGATATAGTAAAAAAAATAAAAATAATAATAATAATAAAACTTCTGCAGTAATCAATAATACTTTAATATTCTACAATAGTGGTTGGTCATTCTGGTATATTAAAATGTCATATGTCCACTATAATGCACAAAGCATGAATCGCTGATTGTCAAGTGGATATATATACACAAAAACTGATTCAGACTGCAGTGTATTTTCTGATTTTTATTCCCAATTCTACTAATGGACTGAAGTGCAAATCTCACTCTTGTGCACATATGAATACACATGCAAGCGCACATGACCTGAGTTCATTCTCCCACACACATACAAACACACGCTAATTCAGGCATATTTTTTAAAGGTCATGGAAAGGCCATATGTTTCAGTCTTTTCTCTCTCTCTCAGCTTCTTTCTCTCTTTTTTAATTACTTTTGCCTTCTTTAGATAAAAGGAAATATGTTAGAGGTTGGGTCCTGCTGGTATTGACTGCGTTATTGCCGCAAGTTATTATGAACCTCAGATACACACACATACACTCGTATCATCAACAGCTGAGCAGGAACAGAAGGCCGAGGTGGAGGAGGAGGACGTGAACAGGCCTGAATAAATTCAGGATGTTGTGAATGTTTCACATCTAATGTTCCATTTACATAAGATGATGCTGAGAGAAACATTTGGCACCTCCACAGCTGCTGGAGCCAAACCGAAACTGAATCACTGAGAAAATGCTGGAGTCTGAAAAGAGACTGAAATTCAGCGAGTGACAGAGAAGGAGGTAAAAGATAAGGAGAAAATGTGCGAAGGAGGGAAAGAGTGTGGGAGAGTTAAATTGCATTGGCATTGCTGTCAGACAGATGGTAATAAACTAGTGTCAACTAAAGAGTTTGACTGAAACCAGATGGAGAAAGAAAAACTTTTCTGGAAACAAGTAAATAAAAAATATATAACATTAGATAAATAACAGCATAATAAAGCACCCTGACTAATATTAGTTCCCATTACAATTTGTGAAAAACCTTTCAATTCAATGTCTAAACCTCTCAAACATTTTTTAATTTCAATACTACAAATGAAAATGACTCATTCTGAAGTGTAAGTTTGTATATTTCTATGTGTGTAGCACCTTCCACTCTGCATATCAGAGGGGATTAATATCATTCAATAACATGTATTTTACTCTTTTTCTCACACAAAATTATTGTTTCTTTTTTTAGAAGACTTTGGATATAGCATGTGAATTCTATTATGATACATTTATGGTGTTTTCTTTTCAATTTGGAGCTTGACAAATCCAGTCCCTTTCATTTCCATTATAATGAAAAGAGCTGTGCTTCTTCAAATATTTACCTTTTGTGTTTCACAGAAGAATGAATGTCATACAGGTTTAGAAACAACATGAGGGAGTCAATAATGCCAGAATATTCTTATTTTGAGTGAACTATCCCTTTACTGTAATGTGACACTGAATAACTGAGTCACTCTCCGAAATCTCTTTCTCTTTTTGTGAGTGTGTGTAGTACATCTCGGTCTGCACTGTTCTGAAGTGTTCTGTTTCGAGTCCTTAGGCAATTGGACTGTGAACATTGCATCAGTGATATAATTCATAAAAATCTATTAAAGGAGCAAGAAATAGGAGAGGTCGAGCTGTAGATGCAGTGAAGTTTGTCTCTGGTCACGTTCACACAGCAGCACAATAACCACATCGTATAACTGAACTCAAACCTGTGGCCTTATGTGTGAACGGAACAGTTCTGAACAACTGTCTGTCATGTTTTAGTGTAAGAGACGCTCTGTGCTGCACATACATGTCTAATGTTTTTCAGGTTTTCAGTAACTTACAGAGCTGTGTCATCTAAAGGTTTAGATTCAGTCACATGCTGTCGACTGTTAATTATAATATGGAACTTTTGTTGTGTCAGATGTGGAAAGACTGCCATTTTGGACATACAGTGGTGGCCAATATTATTAGAAGACTAGTATTTTCACCAGCTAAAAAAATTATTAAGTCAGTTATCTTTTGCTATAGTGTGTCAGTAGGAAATATCAGTTTACATTCGTTAGCTGGTGAAAATACTAGCGCTCTAATAAGTTTGGCCACCACTGTAGTCATTTTTCATATTTACTTCAATTACTGTTGCTATGGTTACAGGTGATCGAATATTGGCTTGACTCCAGTTGCATATCTGAATATCTGAATCTAATCCCAGACACTGATAGTGTAAACATACCCTTTGATCAGAAAAAAGAGACCCAAAAAATGTTCATTCACCCTCATGTTGTTGCAAATCTTTACACATTCAACAGAGCCACCATGTTTTGTTTATTTTTGGAAGACTACTTTGCAGAGCACCTTTTTGAAGGGTTTCCATGTCCACTTATTATAAGCGATGCTTATTAAGCATCACTGGGCTTGGTGTTAAAACTTGGTGATCCAGTTTATAGAGTTAATAAGGTGGAAAGGTCACTGTGTGTCGCTTATTTCCAAGATAATTATCTTGGAGATAATTATTGGCTTTACTTCTAGTATGATCTGGCAACACTAATGAATCAAAACTTTCTTGTGATTTCTTGCACCACACATACAGAAAAGACACAACTCTGATACATGTTTAAATATGTCATTAACAACTACACTGTCCATCCAAAAAAAAAAAAAAAAAAAGGTACCACTTGGATTGGACGTGTAGTGTAGTTGTCCACTTTTCGTTCCATACACACTGCATAGAATTTCAGTAAATGCGGTTTACCGAACTGTGTGTCAAACCGAACAGGAGAAAATGTGAACTGACAACCAAATTTAGCTACACTGTGTCTGTCGCCTTTTATTTTTATTTATTTATTTAATAGATTTATTTGCAAGTGGAAGACAAGTTTAGAACACGAGGGTGAGTAAATGTTGACAGAATTTTCCATTTTAGGAATGAAAACACAGTAGATATGGTATATTGTATGTATAGGTATTTCATCCCTCTTTTTGTAATGTTCTTTGCCAGGTAAACACTCAATCTGGTACAAAACTCCAAGTGTGTCTGCATCAGTGTTGATTCCTCCAATCACAAAGGTTCACATCAGCTGTTGTATGGATGTACTGTACACTCACATGTGTGCTACAGTACTTCTGCAGATAACTGGGAAAATTCACAGCATGTCAAGGAATATTGGCAGGATTGATCGACCCTGTACTCTTTTAAAATGTCAAATGCTCTTTCTCTTCCCTCAAGAGGCTCATTCTATTGGAGTTGTAAAACTGCAGTAACACCAGCATAGCCATGTTGTCACTCGTAATCACACACATACACACACACACACATGCCCTGCACTTAAACAAACACTTACACCCTGCCATGTGCTTGACTGACCTTGTCACTTGCACTCACGGTTGCTAATGGTAACAACAAAACAGCTTCTGACTGGGTGTTCAAGGGCAACAGTATTTCTTCCTGCAATGTTCTTGATTTTTTCCTCCAGTCATAGGAAGAATGTTGTGCTGGAAGATGTGGAATGTGCCAAATATGCAGCATGAATTGATGGATGTGTAAAATATAAGTGTAAAATAATGCATTTTTAGTGCAGAGCAGTAGGGAAGGCTCAGAAATTCATGAAACTCAACATCAGATTATCTGCTCCTGCAGGGATGAAGGGTCATCATTAACCCATTAATGGGTTGACTGAGGTAAAGTGCAGTCAGCTAGAATAACCATGATGGATGTATACAGACACTCTCACACACTTTATTCACTGAGCTTTCATTACATATGACAAATTCATTCTTAAACAAGTTTAGCCAGAGGGCTTTGAGCATCAGCCTTCTAAAATGACAGAACATGACTTTAAACTTTGGGATTATTTGGGAAAATAGTCCTTTTTGTTCTGTTTTGTATAAAGGTGATTATGGATGATTTGTTTGCAATTTTTTATCTCACATTTGAGGAAAAAAAGGTTAGAATTAAGTGATATAAACAGAATTGTGAGATAGAAACTCAGAATAATGGGGAAAAAGTAAAAATACAGAGTTTATATTTCGCAATTTTGATCTTCTTTACCCTCACAATTCAGATTTTACATTTCACAATTTCATTTTTTTTTTGCCATGAAAAAAACGGTAATTGCATATTTTTATTGCACAATTTTGACTTTTTTCACAATTCTGAACAAAAGACTGAATTGAGGGAAAAAAGTCACAATTTTTAATTTTTATTATTACTTTATTAATTTTTTAAAAATTGTATGGAATGGGATTACTTAGTTTTGTACTGTTCTATTTAAAATTCTATAAATATCCTGGACTGCCATTTCATTCCATTCTACTAAAGATTCTCTTAAATTATATTCTATTTCATTTTGTTTCCATTCTTTTTCTGCTCTGCTCTACTTAATATTTTATTCTGCTAAAGATTCTATTCTATTGAAGATTCCATGTATAGGGAAGAACAGAATAGAATTGTATAGAAAAGTTATCCTACTCTATCATGCCAAAATTTCATTATGTTGTTCTGTTATTGTTCTATTCTTGTTAAGTTTCTGTTCTATTGTACTAAATTCTGCTAATGATTTTATTCAGTTCTGCTAAAGAAAAAACTATATTACATTAAGTATTCTATTTGAATCCATTAAAGGTTATTTTATTGTGTTTAAGTTTCCAAACTACTCTAATGTATAGATTCAATCTATTATAGATTTAATTTTATTAATGATATGTTCAACTTTGTCCTATGCTACTTTGTTCAATATACAGTTGTATTCTGCAAAAGATTGTACTGTATTGTATTGCATTGTATTCTGTTCTACTCTAACCAAATCTTTAGCAGTTCCTTCAGAGTGGAAGGGTTATCTACTATTTATCTGCTGCTTTATTTATTTTTATTCACACAACCTCAGATAACACTAAGATAAGCTCAGAGCACATAAATACAAAATATTTAAGTCAGAGCTTCCTTTCCCAGCTTTAGTGCTCTGTGGTCTGCTATAGTGGTCTAGAGAGACTGGTTTAAATTCTATACTGTGGCTCCAAATCCTCTTTAAATTAACTTCCTACTCCCCTGTGTATATGAAGAGTATCTATCTGTGAGGAAGATATAATGAAGGAGTGGAGAGATAGCGGGGTTCATCATGCAGTGAGCAGTAAGGTTCCGGCTCTCTGCACTCGGTGACAGCAGATAAACAGCCACTGCTTGGTTCTAGCATCTCCACGGGCCCCGTCGGCATGGAGACGAAACCATGCAGTGCTTTTTCTGCTGACACAGTGCTATGGTATGGTAGATAAGAGGGATGAAAGAGAGAAATGAAGATTATTGCCAAACAAAGAACCCAGACTGCTCTTCAAAGAAAAAAAAGAAAAAATTGACAAAAAGAGGAGTTTTCCAAAGGACCTTAAAGGAGGTGTAAATGTGTGCTGATGAAAGATTCCAGGTGAAGCATGAAAGAGTGAGGTGTTGGAGCTCCATACCAGTATTGGTGTATCTTACTGTTTGGCGCTATGATACACAGCTTGAAATATCAAAAGAGAAACAACAGATAAATAAGCAAACACAGTCAATGTGAATACAGGTAAATTTGGACACCTTTAAATTTTTTTACATTGTTTTAAAATATGATGCCAAATGGCTCATGTCCCTAGAAATAATACCATTTAAAATAGCTAAATTTCTCCTCTACACTATACAAAGGAAAAACGAAGGAATATTAATAACAAAGACTTTGCATGGAATGTATTAAAATGAAATATTTTAATGAAATGTCATATTAAAACAAAAACAAATACTTTATTTTAAATATAATATAGAATAGAATAGACAGACATATTAAATATAAGGATATTAAAATCTATCACAGCTGTCACAGCTTTTACAGTTAATATAATGTAAATAAACACTTATATGAATATAATATTTATCTAAAATAACTTATAATAAATATATTAAAATCTTTATTTGGAAAAAAATAATATTAACATAAAATCTTTATATTAAATATGTACTATAACAAAAATGTTATTAAGTATTAAATAAAAATAATAAATACTAATAAATATAAGGATTATATTGAACATACTATTACAGTATTTATAATAGTATTTATTGAAAATGATTTTAAAATAAAATCTTTATATTTAATATACTAAAATAAAAACATTAATAAGAAATACTGAAAACATGTATCTTATCGTAAATAGAAAATTACAAACTCATACTGAATATATCATTGCAACACAATTTTTATAGTAAATATTAAAAACTAAAATATTATTAAATATATTAATAACAAATACTTTGTGAAAAATATAATATTTAAAAAACTTAATATTGAATATAACAGTAAAATAAATTAAATATAATGAAAAAAATGATACATTTATTATAAATGTAATATTTAAAAATGTTTAAAATATGTTGAATATAATATTAAAAACTATCTTTGAAAAGGGGGGAAAAAACTCATATATTGTCCCATTTTACCTGTACTCACCATTTTGTTTCCTTTTTTTCTGTGAGTTTGATGTTAATGCAGGTGTCTTACCTTTGCTGAGGGTTCCCGAGACAAGCCTCTGAAGGGACTGAATGAGCTTTAGCACTCCCTGTCTGCAGCGGCTGGTACAACCAGCCATGATGAGAGAGAATCCAAGGGTGCACAGACAGCCCCTACAACAGCCTAAACACTGCTTTCACCAGCAGTGCTCACAGACGAGATGTACGTCCCATACGAGCCTCTCTGTGGCCTCCAGAGTGCTTCTCACGCCACCTCTCGCTCATCCAGTCCCACAAGAGCCGCGTTTTTAACAGTGGGTTCCAAGTCCAAGAATGAGATGAGCAGGATGCCCAGACAACACACACACACACCTTTCGCCCACTGTCCTCACACAAACTCTCAAACACGCACAAACACACACAAGATGGTCACAAAGTGCCTAAACCTGTTTTCCTCTGCCTCTGTGCCAACCGTATGAAGTATAAAAGGAGAGATGGTGAAACAGCCGACTGCCGCGAAAGTTAGAAGGGGAAAAGTTGGTGAGCGCTGCAGGCTCAAAGCTCAGAGACCAATCTGATGAATTATTAAGGGGATGGCAAGAACCCACTGCTGCGCTACACGGACTAAGAACTGCTCGGAGGAAGTTGAAGGTCCATGGAGACAAAAGAGTGGCTTTCCTTTTCCTTGTTGATGCTTCTCCTGATTACGCCTCTGCCTCTCTCTTCCTCTAGTTGTATGTGTGTGTGTGTGTGAGTGAGTGTGTGTGTGAGTGTGTGTTGTGTGGTGTTGTGGCAAGAAGTCTGTGGTCCGCTGCAGCGTTTCCGACTGCTCTGTGCTGCTGGACAGATCCCTGCAGCATAAAACAGAAGACTACTGCTTTCTCTCTCTCTCTCTCTCTCTCTCTCTCTCTCTCTCACTCAGGAAGCATCTCTTGCACACCTATCTTACACTTGCCTTGTAGTAGCTGAGCTAAAATATATTAGAATCTATTCTGTTGTACCCTGTTCTGTTTTGCTGTACTCTATTTTTCTCAAGTATATGCATTAGATTCCCTTCTATGATAGTTTCTATTTATTGTATAACCCTCTGTTGTAATCTACTCCATTATGTTAACAAATAAATTATATTAAAATCTGTTCTTCTGATATATTAATCTGCATCATATTCTATTCTATTCTATTCTATTCTATTCTATTCTATTCTATTCTATTCTGTTACATTCTGCTGGATTCAATTCCATTCTGTTCCATTTTAGTGAACTTTAAGATTATGCATTAACTCTCTATTAACTCTATACTTATGGTTTATATAATTATATTTTATTCTTTAGTTCCTTTTATATGTCATACTATTATGTTAAAGGTTATATTCAATTAAAAAATAAATGTCTGCTCTATTTTGCTAGATGCTATTTTATTAAGATTTCTATTATATTCTATTCCATTCCATTCTATTCTATTCTTGTTTTACATTCTGCTAGGTTCCATTCTAGTAAATGTAAAGATTATGTTCTATTAACTCTCTATTAATTATATACTTCTGCTCTATATAATTCTATTATATTCTTTAGTTCCTTTTAAATATCATACTATTGTTAAAGGTTATATTCCATTAAAATGTTCTGCTCTATTTTGCTACATGCTATTTTATTAAGGTTTCTATTCTATTGTATTTTATTTTATTCTATTCTTATCTTATGTTACTTTCCATTATATTCTACTCTACTTTGTTAGATTATATTACATTAAAACTCCATTATATTCTGTTCTTCTGTTCTGTCCTACTAAAGTTTCTATTCTATTCTATTCTATTCTATTCTATTCTATTCTATATTCTACTCTATTCTGTTAAAGATTGCATTCCATTAAAAATGTGATTCTTCTATATTTTCTAGATTCTATTCTATTCTATTCTATTCTATTCTATTCTATTCTATTCTATTCTAAGCTATTTTCTGTAAATGTGCAAAACTTACGATTACTCAGCACTTTCTCAACCAGAAGAATGTGCTACATACCACTGTTTGTGCTACATACCACTGTGTTTATGATTATTGTAATAAATTAAATTGTATGAAAAAAAAAAACAGTTTGGAGTATCAAGCAGCATAACAGACAGTTTCTATCTGTATAATATTTTTGACCTAAATAGGCCTATTTTAATAAAAAAATTAAAAACTTGTAATAGTGGTCAAAGACTCCCTCCCAAAAATATTAATGCGCAAATGTAACTAAACATGTTAGAATATCGATGCTGTATTGTTTTTTTTTTTTTTTTTTTTTTATTAATATCATTGTTCCCACCCATAAATTCCCACGCACAAGCCGTTCCAACTTCTCGCCCTCATTTATCATTCTTAGCCCAGGCTGAGGGGAACCCAAAATAGGCAGACATAAGAAGGGGAAAGTGAGAGAGAAAGAGGGAAGAGGTAATGAGAAGTGACAGCTGTGATAGATGGCAGGATGATGCTGGAGGAATGAGACAGATAAAGTTAAAAGGAAATATAAAGGAAAGATGCAACACAAAGAGATATGCAAAGATTTGGATGAGCCACTGTCTCTCTCTTCTCCTGAGAAAAATACCCCCATAATCTCACGTGTCTCCAATAGAATAGGTTATCAGAAGAGATTTCAATAATGTCTCACACTGTGGTCAGATGTGCCAAGATACCAAAGTCTGCAGTCAAAGTAAGAGTTCAACTTTTCTTAAGTCCAAACAAACTGCATTGACATCCACATAATTTATATTTTAGTCCTCTAAAATGATTCACCATAATGTTGTCTCTTTATACTTTTTCAACAACTATATAATTTTTTTTCCTATGAATTTTAAAAGGCACATCTGGTTAAACCACAATAAAAAAGCTGAGAGCTTCTTGGAAAGAACATCCTAAGAGAGATAAAATTTACCTTTAGGTACAAAGCACATTTTTTTAATGTCATTTTAAATATAGCGGTAACGTGATAATTGAATATTTGTTTCTTTGTTCGAATTATTTCTGCCAGTGGGAGGTTTGTAAAGGTTAGGTTTAGCATGTCCCCAGAGCAGATGCTTCTTATTCTATTAGACATGCTCAGAAAAGCCCTTTTATGTCCTGCGTTGCATATTGAAATATTTTTGGACTGTGTGGGTAGAAGTGCAAAGTGGATAGAAAGCAAGCAAGACAGAGTGAGAGTTTTGTTTTTATTGATTAGGAGATTTACATAACCGAAGTAATAGAATCTCAACAGTGTTCAGTGTCTAGATTTCCTTTTATATTTCAGTTCTGCTTCTGCAAGATTCTGAATCTTTTATAGTCATAGATGAAAATAAAACCATTTATTCTTGTGCCTAAAAAAAAAAAAAAGGTTTCTCAAATAATTATGCAGAAATATGCACATATGCTGTGCAGTAAAATTCAACGCTCACAATATGTGACAGACATCTGTAAAGCACTTGAGGTTGCTTGTGTTTGTGCAGCTTATGTTATAAGAGAGCAGGAGGATTCACCCGAAGCAGGAGAATCAGCTCAGAACAGCTGCAGTGAGGTTCAGTCATACAAAGCTCTGCTTCAGTTCTGCAGGTCTGACATCCCCCATTCTGTTTGCCAATCACTTTGCAAGCTGCTGGATGCATTTGTTTGGGGGTGCATTTAGTAGAACTGCATTTGAAGAGTCACAAATGATATATGCAGAAAAAAGCATATTGCGTATAAATGTATGAGTATGTGTTCTTGCATAAGTGTTTAATGCATGCTTATTTTATGCATATTGTGTTCGTTCCTCTTTATTTGAACACATATTAAATAGCCATACTGATATCTCGACCAGGACAATTAATCATAATTTAATAAAGTTGCATAGTAGAATATTGTAGAGGGAAACAATGTAAAATAAAAACATCCATCAGTTTAAAAAAATAATATTTATTTATATTTATTGTTTGGTATAAACTGTTTAGTGTCATGCTGTTTGCATTAAATAATAGTAGTAAAATTATATATGTAGAGAGAGAAAGAAAGAAAGAAAGAAAGAGAGAAATACTTAATTTTATATTTAGTTTTTAACTGCTCAATCTCATATGTTTGCATGAAATAATAAATAAAAAATTATAATAATCATACAATATTAATAAACATATTTTAAATAAAATTATACATAATGCTCAGACTGTATAAATAAAAGATTATGCATATATATATATATATGTATATATATATATATACATACAGTAGAAACTGGCTCAGAAAAGGAACAAAACATCTGCTTCAGTTCACGTTCTGTTCCGAACACAGAGTTCCTTCAAGGACTGATGGTTTGCATACAGCTAACGATCCTCCAGTGTGCCCATTAAAAATGCCATCCCATCCCAATCTATCCCACAAAGTCTGAGCACCTCCCACAAAATATTCTTTCCCACACACCGACTCACACCAGAGATTTAGTTGCCATTACATCACACTGTCTAAGCGCACACATCCCAGCCAATTTTTACTGCTTAGCATTTAATGAAGCTGCCACGGCTCACACTTACACACAAACACAAAGTGATACACGCACACACGCTTAGGGCAAGGAACTGCACTTGTCACTGGTGAATTAACCTTCAGACTCCTCTTCAGCTCCCCTGCACCTGTTCAATCCCACTGCTCTGAAGAGCACAGCCTTCTAATTAAAAAACTGAATCTATCTAAATAAAACTCTTTAAAATACTTAGCATAGATCATGCAAAAAACTACAAGAGTCATGATTTTGATTGACACAGGTTACCTGCCAATCATGTTTCAACTGTTTGTGAGAACTGCAGTGAATTCACTGTGCTCCAATTTAGATACAAGTAGTAGATAAAGCAAAACCCAAGAGATTACAGATACAAAAGTCAACTCATCTATTTTATAGTAATCTATTTTAATAAGTTTATTTTCAAAAACAAAAACAGATAATAAAGCATCATTCTAGTTCAAGAGTTAACACATTTTTAATGGTCATTAGAAATGCTACTTTTGGTAACTGGCAGTTTGTCTTTCTGTCTATTTGTCTGGGTGACTGTAAATCCTTCAAACCTCAAGTTTTGACAAGGCTTTGTCAAGTCAACAAAAAACGTCAAATTGACTTTTAGTTTTAAGCATCAATATATTGTGCAAGACAGAGTTGTTCTATCTTGTTTTAAAAAATGTTCTAAATGAAATGTTAGATATTTTTACTGGAAAAAATAATAAAAAATCTGACTACAAAAGTACTTTTTGCAGTGTTAACATCTGAATACCAATGGCTGTTTACTTCAGTTAGTTTATGGGAGAGCGAACGAGAGAAAGTTAATGATCTAGAGAGAGTTAATATGATAAAATGAGGGAGTGGTATGACGTAAATGTAGAGTAATTTATGAAGAGAGATTATAATACATTATATATATAATGGATATAATGATATAAAGCAAGACTAATTTGCACTCACAAGCCTGAATTATAAAGCTCTATGACACCTAATGGATTGCAGCCCACCACCCCTCCACTATCCTGCTACACCTGAAAATGCAGTCACTGTAAAGTAAGATACCACAGCCTCTATTTAGCCCAGTGTTATATGCGATAATGGACAGAGCATGTGTGATTTAAGTGCGTTTAATAGGTGACACTTAGCAGGTGCCAGACTGTTGTGGCACTACATCTCAGAAGCAAACTAGAAGAAGGTTTCAAACTGACAGTAAGATACACACCTAGCGAAATCTCAACAGAGCAGTGAATCCATATACTGTCAGCTAAGAATGCTATAGTGAAGGTTAGAAGCGTTCAAATTGCTTATTTTTGAACCATGCTCTTTTTAAACAGTTTAGACTATTAACATGCCTTTCAAATTATTTCATGTCACCACTTGTGTTCAGATTTTGTCGAGATGCCTGAATACTGTTACGAGGCTTACAAGCATGCGTAAAAGAAAGGAAGCAAATCTTCTTTTTAACAGATTTGGAGAAATTCAGCATTACATCACTTGCAAACCAATGGATCAGTGAATGGGTGCCGTCAGAATAAGAGTCCAAACGGGTGATAAAAACATTACAATAATCCACATGACTGTAGGCCATCAGTTAATGTCTAATGAGGTGAAAAGCTGTGTCTTTGTAACATTTTTTTGTAAAATTATTTTAATTTTAAACTATTGCTTCTGGCCAGGATTTTTGCAGGAGAAAGAATGGAGATGACACATATTTTAGCCAAAAGCAATGGTTTAAGTTAAAAATCTTTTAATGATGGATTTGTTTATTACAAACATGCAGCTTGTGGATTACTTACATTACTTGTGAATTATTGTGATGTTTTTTCAGCTGTTTGGACTTTCATTCTGACGGCACCCATTCACTGCAGATGATCCATTGGTGAGCAAGTGATGTAATGCTAAATTTCTTCAAATCTGTACTGATGAAGAAACAAACTTATCTAGGTCTTGGATGGCCTGAGGGTGAGTACATTTTCATTTTGGTGAACTATTCCTTTAAACCCAAGTGTTGTTCCATGATGGCCCAGGCAAGTTCATAAACCTATCTTATTTTATTTAGGATCAAGCATATTTAGATGACGGTTTGCTTGAGCAATGGTTACCCCATCGGAAACAGCTTAAGATTGTGATTCAGGATGCATGGACGACAATACCTGAAGAAACTTCCAGGATCACATGGTCTCCATGGCTCACAAAATACTGGGATTGGGAAAGATAATGGCAATGCAGAATCCTTGTGTGATGGACAAAACAGAGTGTAAAACTTGATGTCACCTGAAGTAAAAATAGACACTATCTTCTAGATCCTGACTCGCATGCATGCCCCTGAATGAAACCATGTGATGCTGCTCTCTTTCCCCCCTCACTCTCTCTTTTCCCCTCTCTCCTCCTCTTTATTTTCTCTCTACACTTTATAAACAGTTCTAAGAAACACACAATCCACTGTGCAGGCTTTCTCCACCACCCAGCTCAGAAATATCCCAGGGTTTTGGAGCTCATTTTGCCTTAAGAGTAACAGGCATAACATTTTGTTTGTTTCACTCATATTCACACGTTGGTAATTGTTTTCTTCATGTTCCCCTTTGGGAAAGGAGACAGTGTGTGCTTTAATCACACTGCTTTTCTTCACAGATCTGACCATCCATGTCCAGGAGAAATTCCTCTGGGCTCTTTCTGTCATAATCTTGCTTTCTCTCTCGCTGTGGTGGATTTTTTCCTGGCTGCTGGTCTCATGTGATTTGCGTTATTCTGGTGTTTATTATTTTGGGGTTCTTTGGAGAGATTCTGTATAAAGGTCTGTTTGGTATTCCTGAATGATTATATGAGACCTTCAGTCTCTAAAATCAGACTGTGCTAAATAAGAATATTTACATTATACTTTTTATAAAGCTTAATTTTAATGTACCAAGATCAGTATTTTAAAATGAGAGAAATACTGAGAGTCTTTATGGAATTAATGGTTTGTGTTACTTGAATATTGCAGAAGAAGTGCTCCTTGAAACTCTCCAATGATTGGTCCTTTGCGTCATGTGACCCCTTACATCAGCACATTTTGGCTGCCCTTAACAGAAACGGTGAATCCATCAAAATTTAGCCCTTGTGAGCAAAATAGAGCACAGTTTTACGATCATTAATTATGAAAGACTAAAAGTAAGCAATGAAGATGCTGCATAAGGAAATCTACATATAAAATCAATGCTGTGATGTTCATGGGCAGAGGGATTCAAGAGAGCGAGATTTGTAAGTGTTTGGGTTAAAGTTACGTAGTGCACAAACACTAACACTCGAACGCACAACATAAGTTATGTAACTGAAGGAGACAGACAGCTTTTAGGCCACAGTGTTTCATACCTCACTGGGCTGAGGACATTTTCAGCTACTCACTCTCTTTTTCTCTGTGTCACATAGTGCTTCTTGATGTAATGTTTGGTTGTGACTGTCATAACCCATCTTCTGAAAAAGAAAAGTGATCCACACAGTACTGTTAGTGTCCATGAACAACGCACACACATACACACACACACCAACAAAACCATGTCGAGGGCTCTCCCTGACTTGAGTCTAAAGTGCAAGATGAAAAACAGCCATTTACTAGAAACATAAATAGAGAGTCATATCATATACTTATTTGTCCAAAAATGAAAATTCCAAAACTGTATGACTTTGTTGTATCCTGGCTTCTCTTTTCAGTGTAATGAAATGAATGAGGCTTAATTTCCACAGAAGAATGAAAGTCATACAGTTTTGGAATGAAATGAGTAAATAATGAAAGAAATCACATTGTTTGGTGAACTTTCTTTTTTAGTCATAGGTAGCAAACAAAGCATACTTTTGCCTCAAATATTAGCAATGAATTTGTGGATCCAGTTTGCAAAACTTATCTGAATGATTTCTGACTACTCTGAATTTCTCTCAAATAATGGTATGATTTATATGGATTACTTTTATGGTACTTATAGTTCTTTTGAGTCTGTTTTGAAGCTTAAAAGCTCCAGTCCACATTCATTATAAACAGTGCTTGATTTGTGCATATTTCTCTCCTGATTCAGATGAGACAACTTTTTCACCAGAGAATGCAATATAATGTAGAGGACACATTATTTAGCTGAAAGCAACAATTTGTTAGGCTATAAACCTCTTAATGATAGATTTGTTTATTACAACACTCAACTTGTGGATTACTTACATTACTTGTGGATTACTGTGATGTTTCTATTAGCTGTTTGAACTCTCATTCTGACGGCACCCATTCACTGCAATCCATTAATGAGCAAGTGATGTAACACTAAATTTCACCAAATCTGTTCTGATGAAGAAACAGATTCATCTTCATCTTGGATGGCCTGAGGGTGAGTACATTTTCATTTTTGGTGAACTGTTTCTTTGAAGCCAAGCAGTACATGATGGTAACACTGCCAACATGTGCCATGTTGGTGATCCATGTTAATAATTGTGGAAACGTGACATCACAGTATGTGAGAAAGGTTCTTTGCTTTCATTATGTGGATGCCATCCTTGTGGAAGTCATTTTTGATCATGTCATTTTTACCAGAGCTCCATTTTTTAATTGATCCTGGAAGCTGAGCTTCACAAACCACTCACAGTTCTCCACTAACGCCATTACTCCCTAAAACCAAGAGCAGAAATATTGTACCATCCTCAAGAAAACTTCATGCTGACTTCTCCTTCGATTTCTGTAACAACAGCATACAAAATCAATGAAGCATAGTCGATCTCTCTCTCTCTCTCTCTCTCTCTCTCTTCTCTGTGTGTGTATTTGCTTAATTTTCCAGGGATGTGTTGTAGTACATACAGATGGAAAGATTGTAGAGGAGGAGCTTAATTTAATATTTAATGAAGGAAAGTCAGAATGGGGGCATGGTTTGCATGCCTAGTGTTGTGCTTATATTCTAATTTAGGTACAAAATTTCATGTTTTAGTCGCACCTGCACTGTTTGTGAATTTAAATGCTCTGTGTTTCTTTCTGTGTGTGGAGGGAGGTAACTGATGGAGTTATGTGTTGAGCCAGGACTCAGTGCTGTCAGTAAAAATAATTTATTTAGGGCTGTGTGCTTGCACATGAAGCAGTACTATACTAGTCCTCGGACAGACACTCCTTCTCTGACCCTCATTGTTGGGTGAATAAAGGCTAATGATGTTGAGGAGCTGTTATTGAACTTAAACTGCAAAAGGTGACAGAAGATCAAAAAACTAATAACAGTCCAAATCTCACAAGGTACACCTTGTTATAAAAGTTTGCTTGTACTTTAATGTAATTGGATCAATGGTAATTATTAGATTTATGCATTCAGGTCTAATTACAGAAGAGAGAGTAGAGATTTTAACTTTTAAACCTATTTCATTAGTCTGTGAGAAGAAAGCCTTGAGCTAGAGACAAATAAGAGGCCAGAAAGTGTATTTTAGAAGCTTCTATTTATGTATTTGTTTATGATTGTACGTAGGCCTATTTATTTATTTAACTAAAAAAAAAAAAGTCTTAGGAAAGAGAAATGTTAATAACAAAAATAACATATATCCTATTGCCTGTTTTTGAAAATGTTTCTTAATATCTGTCAGTGGTAAATTTGTGTTACAAATTTTAGTTGGCATCGTTCACATTAAAATACTATTTTACAAACTGATTGGGATGCATTTTGACTCACGTCTCAGTTTGGTAAGTCCATGAATCAGTGACTTCAGTGTTATCAGAAAGCCAGGATGAGGCTATACTGCCATCTGTTGGTTGTAGAGTACTATTACCGCCCAAAGTAGTTTTAGTCAGAGACAATTTAGTGTACGTCACCAAACGAAACGAATTAGGGGACTTTGACAAAAGCTGGATTGCTGTGGGGGAACAAAAAACAAACAATCAAACAAACAAAAAACCTTGCGACAACAACAACAGAAAGGTTTATTTACACGCAATCCAACACAAAATGATTAAGAGTAAACTAATTAGTTGCCGTAGCCTATAGTTAGTTAAGCAATTAAAAAAACACACAGGTGAAACACTGTAAGTTTATGCAGAAGCAAAAGCGAAAATAAACAAGAGGGCGTAATTCATCTATATACAGTGACTCGCAAGTCATTTCCTCATTAACCAGAAAAATCACGATGGACGAATATTATCCCATCATTGTAGAAGGAAACTGGCAGGCTAAAAATGTTAAAAGTGTGAAAAATAAACTTCAGATTTACTTTCAGAGTAAGAAATCTCAAGGAGGAGACTGCTTCGTGCAATATAATGACGGGAGCAACTCTGCTACGATTCTGTTCAAATCATCGGACAGTAAGTTATTAACATGTTAACAAAATAACATTATTTTGGTTTATTAAAATCTAATATACATGTTGAGATATTGCCATGCGGTTTTGTCAAAACTACTAAAATATCACTATATGAAGAATTTATTTGCAAAAACAGATAACTCTTTTTCAAATGTTCACAAATCATATTTTTTTATTACGTTATAATGTTTTTATTGTGTTTGTAAGCTGTATTGTTTAGTTATTTTTACTTAATCAAATTATAAATAAATAAAATATTAATAACTGCAGTTTGATTGAGATTAATTGGAATCCACAATGAAGAAACACGATTTTTGAAAATGGTTAAAAACGAGAGAGAGAGAAACAGAAACCTCACTTTGAAAAATCATGAAACATGCAAAAAAGAAAATTAAAATAATAAAAATAAAAATAAAAGTGTGTGTGTGTGTGTGTGTGTGTGTGTGTGTGTGTGTGTGTGTGTGTGTGTGTTGGGAGTGAAAAGTTGTGTGGTGTATCTGACTAAATCTGATTGTTTTTATTTCAGTCCGAGATGGCGTGCTCTCCCAGGCAGAACACATTATTACTATTGGCAATCAGCAAATCAAGTTGAAAGTGTACAAACCCAGCACTGGACAAAAGGTGAGTATAGTAAGACTTGTTATGAAATGCACAATTATAGCTCTATAATCTCTGTAGATTGCGTCAAGTCAGTATGGTCTATCATAAAAATCTGGATTTTATTTTATGGTACATTCTCATTAAATAAATAAATAAAAAAAATAATAATAAAAAAATGTGTCACTGGGGTGGTACATATTCAAAAGATAGACCTTTGTACCTAAATGGTTCATATTAGTACCTCAGGTGTACATACCTAAAACATACCAAAGTGTATCTAAAGGTACCACCCCAGTGACAGCTTTTCTACTGTCTTTGTTTGTTTTGTTTTGTTTTTTCTTAAGAGTGTGCAGCCTTAAACTTGTTTCTCTAGAAAGATGGTTATTTTGTTGAAAAGGAGAGAACAAAGAACTAACTCTACATGTATGGTAGCATTCCCCATTTATGTGCTCATAAATGCTTTACATTTATGTTTTTTTTTAGACAGAGCAGGCATTTGGAAATCAGGAACCAAGTAAGTAAATCCTGTGAACTTTGGTCTATGGCTGCTAACATGCATGTGATCTTTTATTGGTTGCGTTATTTTACTGTTATTGCTGATGTTCTGACTTACACATTCCTTTTCAGTGGTGAAGATATCACTTCGATAGTTACTAAATAATCCTGTATTATTTTATTGCTTGTAGAGAGACTTAACTGTTTAAGTTTACATAAGAAAATTATTTGTTGTGATGCATCTGATATTTGTGTTCAAGGCCGAGATGGCATGCTCTCCCGGGCTAAAAATGATATTAACACTACCAGTCACCAAATCGAGTCCAAAATGTGCAAACCCAGTGATGCGGAGAAACAGGCAGACAGCACTGGACAAAGAGTGAGTGGAGTAAATACAAATTTAGGACCAACAAATTGCATCAAGTCACTGCTATATATGAATAGTATGGCCTATAAGAACATTAATTATTCAAACATTATGTTTTTATGGTTGAGATGTAGATGCATTTTAGAATTTCTGTAGGAAGATGGCTAGCAGTGTTTTCAATTTAAGTAATTACCAATGCTTTGCATTTGTGTGGTTTCAGACGGAGCAGGCATGTGGATATCAGGAACCAAGTAAGTAAATCATCTGGAAGTATATGCACATAATCTTTTTTATTGGTTAGGTTATCTTTCTATTGTCTTATCTTATTATTTATAATTATCTTATCTTACTAATTCTGATACAATTTACTAAACACATCAAAAAGCAACATAAACATAAAAAAAAATCAAAATCAAATATCATTTACCATGTACTGGGTAAGTTAACTGTAGGTGGATTTAAACATGTCACTTTTAATTTTCTTGAAGATGTCCTGCAGACTGAGTTGGATGTGAAAAAACCTCAAGAGTCAAGTGCTGTGGTCCTTGAGAACCTTCCAGATGATTTTAACCAAGATGTTTTGACTCTTTTGGTGGAGAACATCGGCAGTCTTTCTGGAAATGACTTTAGTATGGAATTAATACCAGAATTAAGAAAAGCTGTTGTGACCTTTAAAAATCCCAGTGGTAAGTTGTTCTACTCCTATAAAAATATATTTACATTTGTTATTTACATAATAGCATTTACATTTTCACATAATAATAATAATAATAATAATAATAATAATAATAGTTGTTGTTGTTGTTGCTATTATTATTATTATAAAACCATTATTGTTATCCTTTTACTTTAAAAAAATCATTAATTGCAATTTCAGATTTTTACATTTTAAATGTTTCTTGAGGATAGATTACTTGCAGAATGCAGAAACATAAGTAAACACCCACTGCTGTGATTGGCTAACTTCATTGCACAATACCCATTGATTTTATTAGCACCACTCAAACAATAATGGTCTTGATAACATTAAACACTGGTCTGATGTTTATTACAAACACACTGTAAGATTACAAATAATTATACCTACTTTCTTCACGTTTATGGACAAAATTCCTGGCACTAAAGTATATTTCATAAAATATATATATATATATGTGTGTGTTTGTGTTTGTGTGTGTGTGTGTGTGTGTGTGTGTGTGTAAATATTAAGAACATTTTGATTTTCCATTTCATGACCCCTTTAAATGTGTGTATATGCATAAAAGGTGTCATCATTTATTATATATTTTCCCCAGAAAAAAATAAAAATAAAACACCTTATTCATGATTTTAGTTTTCACTAAAAACCTAATCTTGATTTAGCTTTATATTTGCCACTTTTTGGACTAGAGATGCAGTTCTTAGATCTGGAACTCTGGAAGTTAGAACATGTTTCAAAAGTAATTTTTCTTTTAAACCGGTTCTTATTAGTGCACCTCATTATCAAATTGGACTGCATCATTTCAAACAATTTGTGTCCTCTTGTCAGCACTGATCCACAATTGTGCTCTTTTTCTCTATAAATTAGTACTAGTATCAGTGACCATCACAATAATGTTAATAATGTAGTTTAAAAAAAAAATATTTTGTCCTCAGAGTCTTTCTAGTAACTCTTCTCTCTCAGTCACACACCTGGCTGAAAGGCTCATTATGCAGCTCATTATGCAGGCCTTTGTCTTCTCATGTTTGAATTACAGCATTATGCATGATAGTTGACGCCTTCTCGCATATACCTTTCCTACACAAAAAGTGTCTTAAAAAATGTAAATCAATATATTGTTTTCTGTTAGCGAGTAATAAAGATGATTTTCACATTATTTTGAAGAAAAAACTCTAGGCTTCAAAATCTGTTCTCAAAAGTCTTGTGAACAAATGTTCTCTAGGTGTTTTATTGTCTTATTTCAGTGACTTCAAAATTTTAGTTTTTCACTAACCACGCATAAACGTTGCTTTCTCAAAAACACAATCATGTACATACATGCTGCTCACATATTATTGTAGCCCAGTTTGTGCTGATTACAGTGTTGTTAGACTTTAGCCATTTATATGTATATAAGCAACTGAAAAAAACACAAATATCAGGGCATGTCAAAACTTCTCTAGGCCCCCAAAACACCCTCAGGCCCCAGAGGGTTAAACGTGACATATCATGAAAATCTGACTTTTTCGTGTTTAAGTGGTATAATTGGGTCACCGGTTAATTTACCAACTCAGAAAACGTGAAAAAGAACAACCCAGTAACTTTGTTTTGGAAAGCGTTTCTCTGCAAGCTTGTGAAAAAATGAGCTGCTCAGATTGCGCTGTAATGTAGAAGGGGATCTTATTATAATATTACCGCCACTTAATCTGCAAGTTTCCACCCACAACGCCGCCATTGTATTTTTGCAATCGACAACGGTGTACCAGTTCTCATGCCATGGCTAAAGTTTGAGCAAAGCATGCTAACTGATCTGTCTTTGGCTGCACTGATGAGCACAGTACACTGTTTAGAGTCCCAGCTTCAGAGGAGACGAGAGCATTGGATTTATTGATTTATTTACTGTATATTATGCTACTGCCACACAGATCTAATATAAACATGCAATTTATTTCCCACCTGTCACCTTCACAGACATAACTGGCTATTTTTTGTAACTCATGAGTGTTTTTAACATAAAATTATGTGTATTTGACAGTTTAAACACAAAAAGACATGAAAGAGAACTTAGTTTAGTACTCACATGCCATGTGACAGACGCTTTCTGTGTACGTGCTTCGGATGTGTGCGCTCAGAGAACCGTATATCTAAAGTTTGAACTGATATGGCTTTAAAACGCACGATATCATCACGATATACATGATAATCAAAACCAAACAGATGTTTTTTGGTAGAATATCAGTGGTCAGTGTTGCCAGGTTTGTGGTTTCCTGCACAATTGGGCTATTTTAAAAATGCAGTCGCGTGAAAATTACAGAGCTGCAGGTAGCATTTTCTTTTTCGGGCTATTTTTATAAGGTACCCCGGCCCCCTAAAGTTTATCTATAGACAAATCAAAATGAAAATAGATCCTTTTACTAATGTGTATTATGCAGAGATGGATGTAAAATCACAAATTAGGTGTATTTCACCCACAGGAGATGTTAAGGCTTTCACACAGCACAAACACAAGCATGTCGCTCGTAAGTCTACATGTTTTGTGCGTCTCTGTTCAAATGAGTAGCGTAGTTCCATCTAGGCTACTACGCAAACTCAAAAACACGTGAAGCTTGGTGATTTCAGCGTCTGCATCTCACTAAATGAGGACATGAACACATGAAGTTAATTTCTATAGCCTCTACAAGACTCACTTGAGAGCTCTTCGCCGTTTCATTTGAAAAATGGTGGCCAGTTGGAATGAGCTAAACCTCACTCCCCTAACCTCAAGAGGAGCAGTAGCTACTGACACTAGAGGCTGCAATCTTTAGTGTCCTCATTGGTGCGCCTGCCTCCCATGCTGGAAATGCCATTTCGAATCCTGCTCAGACTGGACGGAATAGAACCAGAGGGGTTACACCCACGTGAGGCAATATAGGGATAGGCCTACTGTGACAGTCAAGGGCCATTAGTTCTTAAGTAAATTTGGATTTTTACAGCAAATCCAGTTATTTCAATAGGAATCCATGTGATCGGGAATTCCACATGAGGTCGATAGATTTCTCTAAACAGATTTCCCACTGGGTTTAAGTTGGTCACATGGAATCACTAATTCCAACAGAAAGTTGTTTGGTTTGAAAGTGACTTATGTGTGAGCTGTGCATTGCTAAACTATCGGCAATAGGCAATGGATGTTTGTTTGCCCACTAAATCACTTTGGTTGGTCTAGTTCTTGGTTTGGTGTCTGGATTCTGGTGCTATTGTCAAGTGGTCATGTGGAATTTAGGAGGTGAGATGCTGTGAAATTAAATACAAATGGCTTGAAATTTCAAAGGATAACAATTGAACGTCTATGAAACATCAGCCAATAAAGCATTTTTTTTTTTAAACAATGGCACTTAATTTTTCTTAACAAAAATTTTATTGCAACCATATAGACTATGATTGAATGAAAGTGCATGTTTTTCAATTGGAGAAAACTTACAGAGTGTAGACTTTTGGTGAAAATGAGTCCCAATCAGGCCCTGCTTAACCCTTCCCCCCACTTTTCTTATTGTTAGTTAATATGCCCCATCTGCTTTCACTTGTTACTTTCCTAAGTTCTTTCCCTATCTATTCTCCCTGTGTGCTTTGTCTTATGCCAACTTGTTATGTCGTTTTGCCTTGTGTAGGTATTGTGTCATACTCAGGCTACCTTTCCCTTTGTGTATCATACCTCAGTTTTTTTGCCATAAGGCCTTGACTGTTTTCTCCCAAGTGATAGTTTGTTTGTGTTTTGTTTTGAGCTTTAAATAAAGTCCATATACTACTCTGCACCTGAGTCCTTGCCTTGCCTTCAGGACACAGATTGTTTCAATTGGAAACTGGAGCTTCTAACAGCAGCAATGCAATGACTTTACTAATTGGCTCTTTTGTTTAGGAGGCGGGACTTATTCCACTTAACTCATTATTCCACATGTTGCAGTTTCTCCCATTCATAATAATATGAGTGAACCATCTTGGTATATACAGTCTGAGTCTGTATTTTCACCTACAGGGATGATAGCATGAAGTATTGATGTCATTATGTGGTGGCATAAAAGACCTGATTAATTTTTTTTAATTGATTCATTGAAACCAACTGCACAAAAGCACGGTTTTGAGAATAAGAATCAAGCTGCCCATCACTGTTATTATATGACAGTTTTAATACTGTACTGGTACATACAGTTGCTCACATTTGCTTTTATCACTTGATTAAATGTGTGTGGCACATTCTGTAAAATATTGCTTCTTACAGCTGCAGGAAAGTTCCTTGAGGACAGCAGGACACATGAAAAGTTCAAGAAGAATAATCTGAGGGCCTGTGCACTGGAGAGAAGCACATGTGTGCGGGTGGAGGAACTTCCAGCTGAGGCTACCAAGATGCTGCTGGAACTCTATTTTGAGAAATGGGGCGGTCCAGTAGAGGAAGTTATCACAATTCCATCAGAGCAAGCAGCTATGATTATCTTTAAAGAGGAAGAAGGTAAATACACATACAATTGCTGGTAGTCTTTGCTTTACAGTTACATATTTAGTGATAACACTTATTTACCTCATATTGTCAACATCAGTGCATTTATTTATTCTTTTTCAGCCAAAGAGAGAGTTTTAAAGCTAGAGAATAATATATGTGATGTTCCAGTCAAGATATATCCCTACTTTAAATCACTGGATACAATCTTGTATGGTGGAAACAGGCCAAATTTGAAGCTGCCTGAACCCATTACAGTCAGTGTACATCCTGCCATCAGGGAGTTCATCGTCAAGAAAAGGCAGATTTCCTCTATTAAAGACCAGATGAGCTCACACTTCTGCCACATAAACATGGACAAACCAGAAGTTTTGCTCAGACCTGATCCAGCATTACTGAAACAGAAAGGAGTTACCAGAAGACACATTGATGGCTGGAGTAAGAATGCCATTGATGCCTTCAAGAAAATCATCTCAAACTACACAACATCTGAGTGGCCCGTGTCACACGCCTTGTGGTCAAAAGTGGAGAGTGATATTAAGAAAATAGTGCAAGATCAGGTTTTCGTAGATACGGATGCCTCTAAAGGGGTGCTGACACTGGCAGGAATGACCCATGAGATAATTGGACTGAAACCCATAATAGAGAAATTTTTAGAGAGAGCAACAAATCAACTGGAGAGAGAGAAGAACAGTGTGACAGAGTCCATGGAAATTTCTCCTGCCTTATACTCTCTTCTTGAACAAGATGGCCTGACAAGTGCTGTTTCTCCACACCTGCGCATTGACTACAACAAAAAGATGAACAGACTTATTTTATCAGGGCTTCATACAGAAACTCTTGTCTTCAAGAATTGGGTCCTTGAGAAGAAAATAAATATGAAGCAGAAGCCCTTACAGATTAACCGTTCAATCCTGGAGTTCTTGAGATCAGTGGATTGTGATGAAATGTCCAGGGATCTCTTCATATCTCATGGAATAACTGCTGTCTACACAATCGAAAATGGAGATGTTGTTGTGATTGGAAGCACAGAAAGAGCACTTAATGAGGCAGAGAACAGAGTGAAAACAGTTCTCACAACCAAAGACCTCACTGTAGAAGATCAGGGTGTCCTTCAAATGCCAGCATGGCTGGATCTCAAAAAACAATTGCACGAATCATTTAATACTTCCAAAAAAACATCTGTGTCAATACACATTTCACAGAGAGACAAAGTAATAGTGACTGGATTTAGAGACCCTGTGTTGGAAGTCAGTGAGAACTTAGGACGTTTTATGGAGGAACACGCTAGAATTGAAGAAACCATTCGTGTCAAATCACACGCAGCATTTGAATTAATAAAAGACAGAAAATCACAAGACTGGCAGCATTTAATTAAGTCTGATAAGATTAAAGTGAATTTTGATTCAAAGAGACCCTGGATTAAACTGTCTGGAGAGCGTACATTTGTCCAGCCAGCTATGACTCTGTTTAAAAGGCTGTCAGATGCTCTCTACACAGACACAATGATCATTAAAAAGGCAGGAGCAAAGAAGTACTTCATGGAGCAGGGTAAAATGATTATCTCAATGCTGTTGAAGGAAAAAAGTTTTGTGGTGGTTCTTCAGGAAGATGATATGCTGGATGCAGAGGAAGATGAATTTACTGAAGGTAGTTTAAAAGATATTGGCCAGGTCTCTTGTGAGGTTCAAGTGCCAGGTGGAGTAACTGTTACTGTCAGGAAGGCAGACATTTGCAAGATCAATGTTGATGCTGTGGTCAATGCTGCTAATGAAGATCTGAAGCACACTGGTGGTGTAGCTTTAGCACTTCTCCAAGCTGCTGGACCAAGTCTGCAGCAAATCTGTGACCAACTCACAAAATCAAATGGGCCGCTGAAGCCTGGAGATGCCTTCATCACTGATGCTGGTCATCTTCCCTGTAAATATGTGGTGCATGCTGTTGGACCTCGTTTTAGTGATTCAGACAGACGTACCACTGAGCAACGCCTGAGACGTGCTGTGAGGGAAAGTCTAAACCAGGCGTCAAGCAGAAACTGCTCCTCCATTGCAATCCCAGTTATTAGTTCAGGGATATTTGGTTGTCCTCTTGATCTTTGCACTGAAACAATCGCCAAGGAGGTGCGTGATTACATTGATGATCATAACCACAGAGGCTCCAATAGCACATTAACTGAAATTCACTTGGTTGACAATAATGACAACACTGTGAATGCCATGACTCAAGCTGTCAGAAAAGAGTTTGCTGCTTATAACCCCAAAATGACTTTCCCTCATCAAACCAAACCTCATGGGTATAGTAACAGTGGACAAGGGTATCGTGGAAATGGTCGTGGTCGTGGAAACTATGGCCAAAGAAACCAAGAGTTTGAAGACCCCAAAAATCGTGGTAATCGAGACTTTGAAGGACAAGCACACTGGAGAAGAGAAACCTCAAGCTATGGTGGCAGATCAGGTAACTCTGAAGGGTTAACTGTTCTTGAGAGAAAAACTACACAAGAGGGATTAAAAATCATTCTGAGCAAAGGGAACATCCAGGATGCAAGTGTAAGTGAATTGTTAATTAAAAAATCTGACAGAAAGATCAACCATAGCAACCATTTACTTCTTAACGACTTCTATTTAATATTCATATTTTTAATTAGGCTTTTCCCCCACTTGTTTCCATGTGACAATCCATAAAATTCTTAAAAGGAAAAAAGTTTAAGTTATATTAAAAAAATTAATAATAAAAAAGTTAAAACCAAAACAGTCACTTTGGTCAGTCACACTCTGTGTACCACAGACTTTTCTACAGAAACCCCACCCTGCAAGCTACACCTCTGCTTAATACATTGTGCTTCTCAAGTAAATTTTACTATTTTCTTTTGTCTCCTTTGTTTCTCCTACAGGCTGATGTCATTGTAAACACTATGTCGGAGGACTTGGACCTCAGTAAAGGTGCCGTCTCCAACGCACTCCTCCAGACTGCTGGTCATCAGCTCCAGGCAGAAATCACCAGAGCTGCTCGCTCAAAGAATGTAAATTATGGTGAAATGCTCATTACAGATGGTTATAAACTGAAATGTCAAAAAGTCTTCCATGTAGTTTGCCCATTTTGGAAGCAAGGCTCAGAACATAAGGTGAGAATAACAATTTTGTGACCTGCTTTTTGTTTTAAGGCTTAAATGATATTGCACGTGTGTGATATGTAGGCTTCACAATAGATCAGGGGTTTTTAAACCTGTCCTAGAGGACCCTCATCACTGCACATTTTGTATGTCTCCCTCATCTAACACACCTGGTTCCATTTATCAGCTCATTTGTAGAGTCTGCAAGACCTAAATTGGGTGTGTCTGGTAAGGAGGACATACAAAATGTGCAGTGCTGAGGGTTCTCCAGGGCAGATTTGAAAACCCTTGATTTAGATGGTACTGTCTTTAAAGCAGGGATTTCCAACCCTGCTCCTGGAAAGCTGCTGTCCTGCGAATTTCAGCTCCAACACCAGTTAAACACAACTAAACCAGCTAATCAAGGGGTTCAGGGTTATTTGATAATTACAGACAGGTGTGTTGAAGAAGGGTTGGAACTGAAGTCTGCAGGATGGTGGCCCTCCATGAGCAGGGATAGCGATCATGCTAAAATACGGAGTCCCACACATGGCATGTAGAAAAAAAAAATAGGCTAAATCGCTTGCACGATTTACTATTTTGTTCTCTGAATTTATAAATTGTGCACATGGTTTATAAATCGAGAGAACGAATTAGTAAATTGTGCGCACAAATTAGCAAATCAAGGGAACAATTTGGTAAATCGAAGGAATGAATTAGCAAATCAAGGGAACGAAATAGTAATCATGTGCACGTTTTAGTACATCGAGGGAACGAATTAGTAAATTGTACGCATGATTTATTTATATTTTCTTGCATGTTATGTGTGGGGCTCCGTACTTTAAAGATTAAAATAGATATATTTATTTACATTTTAAGGTACTTGCTCAGATCATTAGAAATTGCCTGAAAAATGCAGAAAACTGGAGAATGGCTTCAGTCGTCTTCCCAGCTATTGGGACTGGGAATCTTGGCTTTCCTAAAGATCTGGTGGCCAGAATCATGCTGACAGAAGTTCAGGAATTTAACTCTACAAACCTTCGAGAGGTAACCGTGATTGTGCACCCTTCTGACAAGGAGAGTGTAGAGGTGCGTGTCAAAATTAGATTCAAGAACCATAAAATCACAGTCAAGTTTTCCCATCTCATACAATGACCAAGTCAAGATATGTACTTTTATTGTTTGAACTATAAACTATTTTAATAATGTAACATAGTTGCACATGTTTTCTTGTCTATTTCGGTGCTTTATCTATTAGTGCTTCACCAGTGTCTTTAGACATGGGATTCAGGGTCCCACCACAAAAGAAGCACATCAACATGTCAAGATTAAAAAAAACATTTCTGGAAAGTCAGCTAAGACCTCTGGTAACACTTTCTTATCTGATGTCCATCACGCTTATTTTTTGAATATATTTTGCTAAAATATTTATTCTAATAACAAATATATCCAAATGTCACAGATATATTTAGGATACTGACAATAATATTTTTCCCCTTACATCTTTATGTTTTTCTTTAGGGGTCGTTGGCAAAGTCTCCTCTCCCTCTTTTGGGGTGCACACTATGCAGCTGGGTCAAGTGACTCTGGAGGTTTCTTCAGGAGACATAACTAAAGAAAAAACTGATGCCATTGTCAACTGCTCAAATCAGACATTTTCACTGAAAGCAGGTTAATCCAACTATACACAAACTATATGTCTTACCTGTTTCAATGAATCATTTATAATTTATTTCACATTTAAAGAGAATTATAATATGACAGTTGATTTTTACTTTGTAATCCAGGAGTATCCAAGGCCATTTTAGATGCTGCTGGAGTACAAGTGGAAAAAGAATGTTCACAGATTGGTTTGTATTCTTTCAAATGTGCAATTTTCTTCTTGTTGATGTACATTACCTTTCTGAAGAGATCTAATGAACTTTAGGTGCTATTGGTAAATATGCACCCCCTCCACCCCAATAGTGCGATCATCAAATACACAGCAAACCGAGATTGTGACCTCAGCCGGGCAGCTTCCATGTGGAAACATCATCCATGTTATTGGACGCAATAGTCCATCTGAAATTAAGGATGTTGTTTTGTCTGTTTTGGAGTTATGTGAGTCACGGCAGATTACTTCTGTTGCCTTCCCAGCTCTTGGCACTGGTGAGACACTATGTGTGATCTTATTTTTTACATAATTGCAGTGAGTTTTGTTTATTTACTTATTGTATATTTATTTATTTATTTATTTATTTTAAACTGACATTGTGTGAGTTATTCACTTCCTTATCCTTTTCCTTTTTGGTCTTTAACCCGTTAGGTCAGGGTGGTGCAAATCCAGCTGATGTTGCAGATGCAATGGTTGATGCAGTTGTTGACTTTGTAAAGAAAAAGAAACCGGTGCATGTAGGGCTTGTGAAGTTTCTTATATTCCAGACGAACATGGTGGCAGACTTCCACCAAAGCATAATCAGAAGATCTGCTGAGAAGGTAGAGGAGGATAAAGGTCTGCTTACCAAAATTAAAGGTCAGTAATAAATTCTAAAAATCCAATCCATTCTTTGAAAAAAAAAAAAAATAATAATAAAAAAAAAAAAACCGTAATTCCCTTTTTTTTAATTATTAATATTATTATAATGAATATTTTTAGAATGAAAATTAAAAATTTATTTTTTTTATCAAGACTTTTTTTGGAGGGGAAGTTCAGAATCTCCCGCAAATGAAGAGTTTGTGATTGTGGTTGAAAAAATTGAGCCAGCTGTGTTTCAACTCTGTGGGGAGACACCAAAGGACCTGAGTGAAGCCAAGGACATGATCAGCAGTTTGATATTACGGGAGCATGTGACCATCCCAATCCATGATCCAGCCATTGCTCATTTCACCAGAGAGGATGGAGAAATGCTGAACGCCATGCAGAGAGAGCTCACAGTCAGTGTCCGGCTTGAGAAGAAAGGCCAAGACTCTGTCATCACACTGGAGGGTCTGACAAGAGATGTTCACACTGCAGAAAATCGTATTCGAAACATGATCAGAAAGGTGGAAAGGAATGAAAACCGAAGAAGTGAGGCATATTTCATTAGCAGTGTGATTCAATGGCAATATCAGGAAAATGGACGGAGTGTCAAAAACTTTGATATATTGACCAATTATGACTTGGAACAGGCCTATCGGAAGAGACAGCCTTCAGTGAAAATCAAAATTAACAATGATGAATATGAGGCTGATTTAGTTCGCAAAGAGGCCACAAGAAGAGGAAAAAGTATTGAACTGAATAGAGTAGATCTGCAAGGTGAGATTATTTTATCATTTAAATAACATTGTACAAGGATTAGTTGTTCACGTTTTTCTTTTTATCAATAGCTGCAGCTGCAGCTCAAAGCCCTTTGCCTTCACACTGGGAGGACATGACAGGACAGCCAATTGTTCTTGTGAAACTCACAGTGGGCTCAAAGGAATTTGCAAAAGTAGAGAAAGAGTTCCGGAGAACCAATCTAACCAATAACATAATTGAAGTAAGACTAGACTAATGAGAAACCTCCTATTTATTAGATTCTGGTGTTGCATCTTAGTGCTGGTGTAAATGTAATGGCTAAACAATTTATTTATTTATTTATTATTATTTTTTTTTGCTTTTAGATTGAAAGAGTTCAAAATGGTGCACTTTGGAAAAGCTACATGATCAAAAAGGAGGAACTGGAAGATAAAAACAAGCACAAAAACAATGAAAAGCTTCTCTTTCATGGAACTGGCCCTGATAAGACAGATCAGATCAACAATCATGGCTTCAATCGCAGCTTCGCTGGCATGAATGGTATCAGTCAAATTCAGCATAAACTTTTTCACTTGCATCCATTTGTATTTTAAATCAGCTGACTATTGCTCTTGTTCTGTTTTTAGGAGCCATGTATGGGAATGGTTCATATTTTGCTGTGGACCCAAGTTACTCAGCCCAAGGCTACTCTAAACCTGATATCAACGGACACAAACGCATGTACCTTGTCAGGGTGCTTGTTGGTGATTTCACTCAAGGAAAACAAGGCCTTCCTGCTCCCCCTGCGAAGAGCTCAAATAATGCTGATCTCTATAACAGTGTGACTGACAACATGACCAATCCAACCATGTTTGTGATCTTCAATGATGTACAGGCTTACCCAGAATACCTAATCACCTTCCAGTAATATCAGTTTCCGTCAGCTAGTGTTTTTTTTTTTTTTTCTCAGATTTACATTAATTTGGTGAAACTGAACATAATTTTAGTTAGGTTTAGGTTATTTTAGTCAGACACAGGGATGAAGTAGTGTGGTAAAATTTCATTTATTTTAATGAATTGTGGCATATATCTGAATTAATTTGAGAGAAAGACTGAGGGAGAGACAGAGAGAGAATGTGCATGTGTGAATTACCTGTGTCTACGCAGCTTCTCTGTTAGTAGAGAGAGTTTAATACTTCAAAAACAGTGATAATCCTTTGAATGCTGAGAAATATAATGTATTTCATCAATTAAAATTGCCCAAATATGCCCATTAATAACAGAAAACTGACAAAACAGTAATGTAATCCTGGGAATCCTTAGACTGTCCAATTTCAGCTTTAGTTGGTTTCCTGACATTTGATGTAGTTGTTTAATCTCACAGTTCCCTTTTAATCTCTAACTACTCTTATCAGCAGTTGTTTGTTTTCATATATTGAAGTATTGCCTAACTGGGAAAAGTTTGTGTTCAGCATGTGGGGATTAAATGAGGGCATTGAAATTAGATATACTGTACCATTACATAAAATAAATATGACAAGGACTTCACTATTATTATTTACTACATCCTTTAAACATTGTAGAACAAATCTGATTTTCTATGGCTGTTTTTTTATATATATTTCTGTGAAATGCACTTCAAGTTTAATGTAAAATAAACAATCATTTTAAAATAAGGTTTAAAGATAAAATAACAATAAAAAAATGCTTGTCACATGACTGATTCATAACCACAAATGTGACCTTGGACCACAAACCAGTCATAAGGGTATTTGTTTTTTTATTTTATTTTTTTTAATTGAGATTTATACATCACATGAAAACTGAATAAAGTTTCCCATTGATGTATGGTTTGTTAGGACAATATTTGGCTGAGATACAACTATTTTAAAATCTGGAATCTGATGGTGCAAAAAAAAAAAATAAAAATGGAGAAAGTTGCCTTTAAAGTTTTCCAAATTAAGTTCTTAGCAATTCATATTACTAATAAAACAATAAAATAAATAAGTTTTGCTATATTTACGGTAGGAAATTTACAAAATATCTTAATGACACATGATCTTTACTTAATCCTAATGATTTTTGGCATATGAGAAAAATCGATAATTTTGACCCATACAATGTATTTTTGGCTTTTGCTACAAAATACCTGCGCTACTTATGATTTGTTTTGTGTCCAGGGTCACAAATGACAACTTGTCGAGTTCTTATCTTGGAGGAACGTACATTATAATTATAATTTCATGGACAAGCCGGTTTTTATTTTTTCTGAAAGTGGACTCAAACGAAGAAACGAAACTGAAAGTAAGCAGGAGGGGGCGTGATCAACCAGTATACAGAGTAGGCTACTGACTCATTCCTCGTTGACCAGAAAAACCACGATGGATGAATATCCTTATTCCATCATTGTAGAAGGAGATTGGGGACCTGAACACGCCAAAAGTGTTAAAAATAAACTTCAGATTTACTTTCAGAGTAAGAAAAAATCTCAAGGAGGAGACTGCGTCGTGAAATATAAGCCTAATGACGGGAGCAACTCTGCTACGATTCTGTTCAAATCACCTGACAGTAAGTGCTAAACGCAATCATTTACGTTATCAAAATAACAATATACATAACAATATGTATATATATAATAATGCAGTCATGCTGTTAGAAAGATTTAAGGTAATTTCAGATTCAAATACAAAGCGTAGCCTATAGCTACTTAACGTTAGCCTCCATTGTCATCCATTTAAAGAGATGTAAACAAGTGAATAACATATCAAACTAAAGAAAATAATTACAGACTCGTTAAATAATTTATAAAACAACATCTGCCACTCATGGCCAAGCATTTCCTAAAAAGTTTGCTACTTTGGACTTATACACTATACTATAGCCTATATTTAGGCGTATATTTTGAGGGATAAGTTCACTTTAACATCTCGCATTGAATAACTTTAATGACTGTAAAACTGAACACTATATTTGTCATCTTTAATCCGTGTTCTATAAAGTTTGATATTTCATAACAGGGTAGCCTATTTTAACATTTTCTGTAGGTGGTTGCTATTGTTTAGGCTACTTTAATACATTATGAATGAGTGTTTCACCTGACATGGGTTCAATTGAAACAAATGCAGTTCTTGTATTTATGAACTAATTGTGGAAACTATAAGCTTTTTGTAAATTATTATTGGTCATAGTTATCTTTGTAAACTGTTGAAAGAAATATCACATGAAAAAAAAAAATAGGTAGTTTTTGTGTGGTAGCGTAAAAAGCAAAAAGTGTCAGAACTGAACACAGTTTACTCTTCTTGAAGAACTTTGAGCTTACAGGCATATGTCATATCATTGTTATTCATTTAAATGGTCACACTTCCTAATATCACATAAAATGATATATAATTTACTGTGTAGTTTTGTGTTACGTTCTTTGTTTTGAAGCATTGTAATGTTTCTGACAAAACCTGGTCATTTGTGTTCAAGTCCGAGATGGCGTGCTCTCAAAGGCAGAACACATTATTATCATTGACAATCAACAAATCAAGCTGAAAGTGTACAAACCCAGCGATGTAGAGGAACAGGCAGACAGCACTGGACAAAGAGTGAGTAGATATTTTACAAAATCCAGAATAAGGAGCACTCAGAAGAGTGGCTCTATAAATCAAACCCTTTGTATTGCTATAAACTATACTATAAAAGATATGGTCACTATGAACAGAATGGTCTGTCATAAAAATATTAAATTCAGTTTTATGGTTGATGCATTTAAGAGTTTCTCAAAGAAAATGGTTGTCATTTGTCTGTATTGTTAAAAATGACTGGTGTAGAGAGAACAAAGTACATCTGCTTGTTTAGTTCTCCATACACATAACTGTAAATGCTTTACGTTTGTGTGATTTCAGACAGAGCAGGCATGTGGATATCAGGAACCAAGTAAGTAAATCATCTGAATTTTGGTCTTTGGCTTTTGTGTATTGCATATTATTGTACTAATATTACGGATGTACTTGTCAACACATTAATTTTCAATAATAAAAATATCAGTTAGGTACACTCTCAGAAAAAAAAGGTACAAAAGCTATTACTTGCGCGGTACCTTTTCAGAAGAAGGTATTTATATGCACTCTTTAAGGGTAAATATGATACAAAGGTGACATTTATTAAAGAGCAGGTCATATTTTTTTTTAGAGTGTCCTAATATTGTGTTGGAGTCCCCTACAACAGGTTTAAATGCATCTACGGTCAGAAAACACTGTAATTTTCCCAGAATATACATTTATACATAGAGTCATTTGTCCATGATTTCGAAATGGTTCGTTCAATGTAGTTCTGAACGAAATGTCTGTAAACCCCTCCCTTCCATCAGCCTACTCTGCTCTGATTGGTCAACTGGCCAAGCCTGTTGTGATTGGCACAAAGAGGAGCGCTTGAGCAAGTTAGCGAGCGCTACCATCTGTTTTGCCAAATCCGCGGTTGTTTTTGATGTCGCGGGTTGTAGCAACCCCAATAACGTCATATTTAGGCACTGGTATGCGAATTTACCTGGGGAACCCCAACTGAAAGCGTGTATTTAACATCCCAGAACATGGTTTTTAAAGGGAGACCCCCCTCGAAACACAATTGGGTTAGTTTTGAGTTGCAATTGGGCGGGTTTTGTTGTGACAACCTGGCAACCCTAGCATGCACCTTTTCATAAAACAATAATATAGTGCTCTAATCAGTTCTTAAAATAATGACATAACATTTTGCTTAACATGTATGCAAGCGAATCGTGCGCACAGCTAAAGTTTAGCTGCTGAACTGTAAACTCTTAACAAAACAATAATGGTGGATACATTAGCCAAGTGCTAACGTGACTAACTGATGAAACAATACAGTTTGAAAACCAAAATATGTCTACTGTAATGTCTGAAGAATGACAGACAAAAGATGCTCCGTGTCATAACCTTTAATTATAATGCAGAACAGCTGTATCACATGCGCACCAGCCTAACTAACTCGTCTCTCTCTACCAGCTCTTTTTTTAGTTATAGGGTTAATGCAGGATGACTAAACCCATAACTACAAAAAAAACAAATTAAAAAATAACATTAAACATTAATCGACACATACATTCTTTATTATTAAACAAAGTAATTAGAACAACGACAGTCTACATTAATCGACACATTCTTAGGAAATAGTGGGTTCACAGCGAATTATCAGAACTATTTCAGTAAAACAGTAATATTGTGCTTTTTTAACTGGAAACCTAAAGCTGCACTAGGAATACATTACATGTTAGCACAAAAAACAAAACAAAAAAAACAACTAGATATTTTGAGGACTCAATTGAAAATGTACACATAACGTTCTCTAAAGATTAGAGAAGCAGTCCTCGGTAAAATGACGAGTACAACAAAAGGTTCGAATTGTATTGCTGTGGTATCGTGGAACACAGCATCTTCTCGACACAGAGAGTGCTCGTACTTCTTGGGCAGGCGGGGATTATGCTAATGTGTTACCCAGTGACGTATACCGGTAACAGGCAGAAGATTTGAAAATATAACGACTCGTTAAGGCGATTCCGAGTCGACTCTTTCTTTTGAGAGACAGTATCTTTATTTATCATGTACTTTTTTGATTAACAACTTTGCAGACTGTTTACATTGAAGGATAGCTACCTTACAAAATACAAAAGATATATTTTTCGAAAACCCTTATGACCTGCTCTTTAAATATGTGTAACTTTTATTTTGCCTTAAGATCAAAGTGCCTCTCAGACTGATGTGAAGAAGCCTCAAGAGACAAGTGCTGTGGTCCTGGAGAACCTTCCAGAAGATGTTAAACAAGACATTTTGACTCTTTTGGTGGAGAACATCAGCTGTCTTTCTGAAAATGACTTTAGCATGGAATTAATACCAGGATTAAGAAAAGCAGTTGTGAACTTTAAAAATCCCAGTGGTAAGTTTTCCTGTAAAATATACATTTACTTGTACTTTTTATTATTATTAAGACATTTTATTTGGTCAAGTTTTGTTTTGGTCAACAATTAATTTAGCTTAATATTGATTATATAACACATCCGTTTTACATGGAGATATTTTTGGCCTGGAGAAAAAGTCTGTATATCTTAAAATTAGATTTTTGATAATATGACTATTTTAATATGAGCTTTATTATTTTGCTGGTAAACATTATATAAATCCGCACTTTTCGTATTATGACTTGATTAAATGTGCCTCGCACATTCTGTAAAATATAATTTCTTATAGCTGCAGAAAAGTTCCTTGAGGACAGCAGGACACATGAAAAATTCAAGAGGAATAATCTGAGGGCCCGTGCACTGGAGAGAAGCACATGTGTGCGGGTGGAGGAACTTCCAGCTGAGGCTACCAAGATGCTGCTGGAACTGTATTTTGAGAAATGGGGCGGTCCAGTAGAGGAAGTTATCACAATTCCATCAGAGCAAGCAGCCATGATTATCTTTAAGGAGGAAGAAGGTAAATACATGTGCAATAGCTGGTAGTATGGCTGGACAATATATCGAACGATATGACCATGCGCATCTCGTCAGTAAAGCCGGTTCCATGATTAGCGGTAAATCCCCATCACCTGCTTTCAAATGGAGCTGCAGTTAATACACAGAGCCGCAGTTCACTGAGAAGCTACGCTATATCGAGTTCATTATTGAAGATGAATCGCCTTTGATAATGAACTCGATATAACGTAGCTTGTCAGTAAACTACGGCTCTGTGTATTAACTGCAGCTCCATTTGAAAGCAGGTGATGGGGATTTACCTCTAATCATGGAACCGGCTTTACTGACGAGATGCGCATGGTCATATCGTTCGATATATTGTCCAGCCCTAGCTGGTAGTATTTACCGTTAAAGACTTAGATTTAGTAAAACTTTTTACTGCGGTTTGTCAGCGTTGATGCATTGATTCACTGTACCTCCAACTTTCCAGCCAAACAGAGAGTTTTGAAGCAAGAGAATAACATCTGTGATGTTCCAGTCAAGATATATCCCTACTTTAAATCACTGGGTACAGTCTTATATGGTGGCAACAGGCCAAATTTGAAGCTGCCTGAACCCATTACAGTCAGTGTACATCCTGCCATCAGGGAGTTCATCATCAAGAAAGGGCAGATTTCCTCTATTAAAGACCAGATGAGCTCACACTTCTGCCACATAAACATGGACAAACCAGAAGTTTTGCTCAGTCCTGATCCAGCATTACTGAAACAGAAACAAGATGCCATTGATGGCTGGAGTAAGAATGCCTTTGATGCCTTCAAGAAAATGATCTCAAACTACACAACATCTGAGTGGCCTGTGTCACACACCCTTTTATTCAATGTGGAAATTAATATTAAGAAAGTAGTGAAAGATCAGGTTTTAATAGACTTGGATGCCCCTAAAGGGGTCCTGACACTGGCAGGGATGACCCATGAGATAACTGGACTGAAACCCATCATAGAGAAGTTTTTGGAGAGAGGAACAGATCAGCTGAAGAGAGAGAAGAACAGTGTGACAGAGGACATGGAGATTTCTCCTGCCATGTACTCTCTGCTTGAACAAGATGGCCTGACAAGTGCTGTTTCTCCACACCTGCACATTGACTACAACAAAAAAATGAACAGACTATTTTTTTCAGGTCTTCATACAGAAACTCTTGCCTTTAAAAATTGGGTCCTTGAGAAGAAAATAAATATGAAAAAGAAGCACTTACAGATTAACTATTCAATCCTAGAATTTCTGAGATCAGTGGATTGTGATGAAATGTCCAGAGATCTCTTTATATCTCATGGAATAACTGCTGTCTACACAATCGAAAATAGAGATGTTGTTGTGATTGGAAGCACAGAAAGAGCACTTAAAGAGGCAGAGAAGAGGATAAATACAGTTCTTACAACAAAACTCCTCGTTGTAGAAGATCAAGGTGTCCTTCAAATGCCGGAGTGGCTGGATCTCAAAAAACAACTGGAGAATTTGTTCAGTACTCTCAAAAAGATATCTGTGTTAATAAACCTTTCCAAAAAGAGAGACAAAGTAATAGTGACTGGATTCAGAAAACCTGTAATGGAGGTCAGTGAGAACTTAGGACGTTTCATTGAGAAACACACTAAAATCGTAGAAGAGGTTCATGTCAAATCACATGCTGTGGTTGATTTCATTAAAGACAGAAAATCACAAGACTGCCAGCATTTCATTAAGTCTAATGAAGTGAAAGTGAGTTTTGATTCAATGAGACCCTTGATCAAACTGTCTGGAGAGCGTACATTTGTCCAACCAGCTGTGACTTTCTTTAAATCTTTAGCAGATGCTCTTTACACAGACACACTGATCATTAAAAAGGCAGGAGCAAAGAAATACTTCATGGAGCATGGTAAAATGATGATCTCGATGCTCTTGAAGGAAAAAAGTTTTGTGGTGGTTCCTCAGGAAGATGATATGCTGGATGCAGAGGAAGATGAATTTACTGAAGGTAGCTTTGAAGATATTGGCCAGGTCTCTTGTGAGGTTCAAGTGCCAGGTGGAGTAACTGTTACTGTCAGGAAGGAAGACATTTGCAAGATCAATGTTGATGCTGTGGTCAATGCTGCAAATGAAGATCTGAAGCACACTGGTGGTGTAGCTTTAGCACTCCTCCAAGCTGCTGGACCAAGTCTGCAGCAAATCTGTGACCAACACACAAAAACAAATGGGGCTCTGAAGCCTGGAGATGCCTTCATCACTGACGCTGGTCGTCTTCCCTGTAAATATGTGGTGCATGCTGTTGGACCTCGTTTTAGTGATTCAGACAGACCTACCACAGTGCAACGCCTGAGACATGCTGTGAGGGAAAGTCTGAACCAGGCGTCAAGCAAAAACTGCTCCTCCATTGCAATCCCAGTTATTAGTTCAGGGATATTTGGTTGTCCTCTTGATCTTTGCACTGAAACAATTGCCAAGGAGGTGCGTGACTACATTGATGATCATAACCACAGAGGGTCCAGAAGCACATTAACTAAGATTCACTTCGTTGATAATAATGACAACACTGTGAATGCCATGACTCAAGCTGTCAGAAAGGAGTTTGCTGCTTACAACCCCAAAATAACTTTCCCTCATCAAACCAAACCTCATGGGTATGGACCAGGCTATCGTGGTCATGGCCGTGGTCATGGTCGTGGTCGTGGCCGTGGCCATGGGCATGGCCGTGGTCGTGGAAACTATGGCCAAAGAAACCAAGAGTTTAAAGGTTCCAAAGGCCGTGGTAATAGAGTCTCTGAAGGAAAAGCACACTGGAAAAGAGATACCTCAAACTCTGGTGGCAGACCAGATATATCTGAGGGGCTGAGTGTTCTGGACACCAAAACTGCACAAGATGGACTAAAAATCATTCTGAGCAAAGGGAACATCCAGGATGCACATGTAAGTATCGTAGTTACTTTTAAAAAAACTGAACACTTGTTTTACATTTTAAAAAATCCATAAAATGAGAAGAAGAAAAACAATATATAAGAATAACGTTTTAACTGCTATTGGGCTTTTTCTGTACCAGCATACATTCATATTGTTTTTGGTAATCAAAGTATGACCAATTTATTCAAAAGAAGTGTCTCCTCTGTTTCTCCTGCAGGCTGATGTCATTGTAAACACTATATCGGAAGACTTGGACCTCAGAAAAGGTGCCGTCTCTAACGCACTCCTCCAGACTGCTGGTCATCAGCTCCAGTCAGAAATCACCAGAGCTGCTCGTTCAAAGAATGTAAATTATGGTGAAATGCTCATTACAGATGGTTATAAACTGAAATGTCAAAAAGTCTTCCATGTGGTTTGCCCATTTTGGAAGCAAGGCTCAAAAGATGAGGTGAGAAAAAAATACAATACATAGGGCCAGATTTACTAACAGCTTGCACCAGCGCAAACCGCCTTTTGGTGTTAAAATAGTACTGTCAGGATTTCCTAAACGCGCAGTGAAGAATTAGCGCTTAAAAGGCATGGGCACAGTTATTGTCGTGCCTGACCTTATTGAATATGCATTTGAAGGAGTTTCCCTTTCAGACGCAAAATTTATGGGAGGAGAGTATTAAAGGTGCAGTATGTATGATTGACAGCTAGAAGTTGAAATGGGTACTGGAGAGAAACGTTTCTCCCACTTCCTCCTACTCAGACTCGACGCTCACGTGGGTTTGCTAGATTGAGTTGTTCACTGTTGCGCTAGGTGGGCGTGGTTTCAGCAACCAGCTCCCGCCTCTTTGCCCATTTTCAGTTATCCAGGAGTGACGCGCTGCCAAGATGGCAACAGCCGGCTCCGCCCACTTTAAGCTTCAAAATAACTCTTCAATAACCTAAGGGTGACGTCATGGACACTATGTCCATGTTTTTATTCAGTCTATGGTTTTAATGTTTCTCTGCACATAGAGCATTGTGCAGTATGTAATATTGCCATCTAGCGGTTGAAATGGGTACTGCAATTCTGAGTTGGAATCTACCCAAAACACAGATTTCAGAGTAGAATTACTGGCTATAGCATTATTTTTCAGAGAAACAGCTATGCAAACATAACATTTTTCCTAAATATCTACAAACATATTATGATATATATATATATATATATATATATATATATATATATATATATATATATATATATATATATATATATATATATATATATATATATATAATTTTTTTTGCTTAAGAAGAGTCAAAAACTTACAATTATATTTGTGCTCATCAAATTACTGGTATTTGTGCATTATTTAATGCCCCAAAAAAGCATGTCTTAAAGCAGGAGGTAATTTGTGCTGCTCTTGGTAGATTGTGCAGGTCATTATGGAAATTATCTGGCTGCATCTGTGTTCTTTAATATGCGTATTGTCAGTAAATCACACACGCAGAATTTTCCCTTCCCATCGCCGCTTTTCTGGTGCTCTAATACTAATTTGTCCTGTTTAGTACATCTGGCCCAAAATTGAAATTGAAATTTACAGTTGTCATTGACTGTTAATGCTGGCTCATTTTAAGATTAAAGGTGCAATGTGTAATATTTACAAAGATCTTTTGACAGAAATGCAATATAATATGCATAACTATGTTTTCAGAGGTGTATAAAGACCTTACTTAATGAACCGTTTTATTTTTATTACCTTAGATTGAGCAATTTCTATCTACATACACCGGGGGTCCCCTTACATGGAAGTCGCCACCATGTTTGTACAGTAGCCCTAAACAGACAAACTGCTCTACAGAGCGCGTTTTGTCAATTTGTTGTTCTTGCGAATAAAACACTGACACAGTTATAAACACGTGTACATTAATATTCGCAATAACATCGATTAATTGAATAATTAAGTAAATATAATTCCTTGATTTACCTTTGTAAAGAAATCACATTGCTCTCTGCTGTCTTTACCGACGACCTAGATTCTCTAAAGGGAGGGGTGAGCGGGGGACTGAGCCGTTGGTTGCAATTCGCAACCTCACCGCTAGATGCCGCTAAAATATACACACTGCACCTTTAAATTATATTACAAAAATTGCCTCATATCATATGTAAGCACTACTTAATTATTTAGATGGTACTTTCTTTTTTAAGGACTTTAATAGATAATAGATATATTTATTTACATTTTAAAAGGTACTCACTCAGATCATTAGAAATTGCCTGAAAAAAGCAGAAAGCTGGAGAATGGCTTCAGTCGTCCTCCCAGCTATTGGGACTGGGAATCTTGGCTTTCCTAAAGATCTGGTGGCCAGAATCATTCTGAAAGAAGTCCAGGAATTTAAGCCTACAAACCTTCGAGAGGTAACTGTGATTGTGCACCCTTCTGACAAGGAGAGTGTAGAGGTGAGTGTCAAAACTAGAATCAAGAACCATAAAAACACAAATACTGTAATATGGGCAATAGTCGTGCATGTTAATGTTGTCTTATAAAATTCTGTGCTTTAATTATTAGTGCTTTACCAGCATCTTTAGACATGGGATTCAGGGTCCCGTCACAAAAGAAGTACATCGACATGTCATGCCGAAAATGAATATTTCTGGCATATCAGCTCAGGCCTCTGGTAACACTTTCTTACCTGGTGTTGATTACACTTATTTTTTAAATACAGTACATTTAAAATATATATGTATTTGTCCTAATAACAAATATATCCAAATGTCACAGGATATATTTAGGAGTGACAATTTTTTTTTTGAGATTTTCCATAAATCTTTATTTTTTTCTTTAGAGCTTGTTAGCAAAGTCTCCTCTTCCTCTCGTGGAGTGCACACTATGCAGCTGGGTCAAGTGACTCTGGAGGTTTCTTCAGGAGACATAACTAAAGAAAAAACTGATGCCATTGTCAACTCCTCAAATAAGACATTTTCTCTGAAAGCAGGTTCATTCATCTTCACACATATTGTCTGACCTATTTCAGTGAATCTCAGTTTCATTTACAATTTATTTCAAATTCAAAAAGACTTGTAATGTAACAGTAAATTTCTCTTTGTAATCCAGGAGTATCTAAGGCAATTTTAGATGCTGCTGGAGTAAAGGTGGAACAAGAATGTTCACAGATTGGTTTGTGTTCCTTAAATTTACTGTTCATTCTTGTTGATGTACTTTACCTTTTTGAATACATATGGCATATGCTTCAAATAAGATCTAAAGAACTTTAGATGCTTTTTGTAAATATGTTTATCCAATAGTGGGATCATCAAATACACAGCAAACAGAGATTATGACTTCAGCCGGGCGGCTTCCATGTGGAAACATCATCCATATTATTGGACGTAACAGTTCATCTGAAATTAAGGAAGTTGTTTTGTCTGTTCTGAAGTTATGTGAATCACGTCATATTACTTCTGTTGCCTTCCCGGCTCTTGGCACTGGTGAGAAACTTGTGTGTATATATATATATATATATATATATATATATATATGTATGTATTTATACATAAGAGTTTTGCTTATTTACTTACTGTACAATTAGTTAATACATTTTTATTAACTTTTTGGGGGGATTTATTCACTATTCAGTTCTTTTATGTATTTATTTATTTTTCTCTAACCCTTTAGGTCAGGCTGGTGCAAAACCAGCTGATGTTGCAGATGCAATGGTTGATGCAGTTGTTGGCTTTGTAAAGAAAAAGAAACCGGTGCATGTAGGGCTTGTGAAGTTTCTTATATTCCAGACGAACATGGTGGCAGACTTCCACCAAAGCATGATCAGAAGATCTGGTGAGAAAGTGGAGAAGGATAAAGGTCTGCTTACCAAATATAAAGGTCAGTTAAAAAAAAAAACATCCATTCTTTTGTTAAATGTAGTAATTCATCCCTCACTGTTTTTGTTGAAATGTTTTCTCCCATTAAACATGTACCTGGATATAAAGACTTGTCTGGAGGGGAAATTTCAGAATTTCCCACAAATGAAGAGTTTGTGATGGTGGAAGAAGAAATTGAGCCAGCTGTGTTTCAGCTGTGTGGTGAGACACCAGAGGACCTGAGTGAAGCCAGGGACATGATCAACAGCATGATATTACGGGAGCATGTGACCATCCCAATCCATGATCCAGCCATTGCTCATTTCACCAGGGAGGATGTAGAAACACTGAATGCCATGCAGAGAGAGCTCACAGTCAGTGTCCAGCTTGAGAAGAAAGGCCAAGGCTCTGTCATCACACTGGAGGGTCTGACAAGAGACATTCACACTGCAAGGAGTCGTATTCGGGACATAATCAGAAAGGTGGAAAGGAATGAAACCCGAAAAAGTGAGGCTTTTATAATCAGAAATGTGGTTAAGTGGCAATATCAGGAAAATGGACGCACCATCAAACACTTTGATATATTGACCAATTATGACCTGGAACAGGCCTTTCAGAAGAGACAGCCTTCAGTGAAAATCAAGATTAATAATGAAGAATATGAGGCTGATTTAGTTCGCAAAGAGGCCACAAGAGGGAGATTGAGGATTCAGTTAAATAGAGTAGAACTTGAAGGTGAGATCATTTAATAATTAAGATATTGACTGGCTCCTCAAATCTGGACCTCGAGATCCACTTGCCTGCAGAGTTTAGCTCTAACCCTTATCAAACACACGTGAGCATGCTAATGAATGCCAATCAATGTTTTTGGGATCATTAGAAAATCACAGGCAGGTGACTTTGATCAGGGTTGGAGCTAAACTCTGCAGCGCATTGATCTGAGGAAGGGGGGAATAGATGCATCATGTAAAAAGATGAGATACTAAAGTTTTTCTTTTTTTTTTTTTTTTTTTTTTTTTTTTTCTGAATGTTTATTCTTCTCTTTAGATTGAAAAAGTCCAGAACTGTGCACTTTGGAGATACTACATGATCAAAAAGGTGTGACTGGAAGATAAAAACAACAAAAACAATGAAAAACATCTGTTACATTGATGTGGCCCTGATGACAGATCAGATCAAACATCACGACTTCAATCGCAGCTTCGTTGGCATGAATGGTATCAGTCAAATTCAGTATAAACTATTTGTAGGAGCCATGTATGGTACATATTTTTGTTACTCAGCCCAAGGCTAAACCTAATGCCAACACACATAAACAGATGTCCTTTGCCAAGATATTTGTCTGCGATTTCACTCAAGGAGTGAAATTTTGCTAACCCTGCGAAGAGCTCCAATAGTGCTGATCTCTATAACAGTAAGACTGACAAGACCAACCCAACAATGTTTGTGATCTTCAGTAAGGTACATGTTTACCCAGACTATCTAATCAATTTCCAATAATGATTATGAGATCTCAGTTTCTGTTAGTGTTTTTGTTGCTGTTTTACATTGATTTGGTGAAGCTAAGCATAATCTATAAAAATATAACCTAAATATTTAATGGCAGGAATTACAGTAATTATTACAATGCTCATACATTACCAAAAAGAGAGAAAGAGAGAGAGAAATCTCTAAAGCTTCATCCAATCCTCAGAACTATTAGATTGTACCATTTAGCTGGTTTCCTGGCACACACAATAAGATGTTTAATCCCCTTATACCTAATCAGCAGTTGTTTGTTTACATATATTGAAGTATTGTCAAACAAGGAAAATAGTTTGTGCTGAACATATTTAGGATTATGTATATGGGGATTAAAGAAGCACAATGATTAAAATTAGACACCATTATGCAACAGTAAAAGAACTTCACTGAATCATAATTGTAAATTCTAATTCTTTTCTACATTTTGTAAACATCCTAAATTAATATTTTCTGTGGCTGTTTCAATATTTCTGTGCAATTTTGCACTTGACATTTATACTATACAATAATCACTTTAATATTTAAATATAAAATAATGAAATAATACAAAAAATTAAGGTAACAAAAATCTGAATTAGTTCTAAGTGCAATAAGAAAGTATTGAGTTCTTGTCTTGGAGAAAAGTTTAATAGTTTTCCATTACAGTTTTTCTCACTCACTTTGGTACACCAGAAATTGTGAAAACTGTTTAACCTCCTCACTTGTGAATATCATAGCAATTTCTCATTATTTTGAACAAATTGACATTCATACAATTGACTATGTACAGTTGTCTGCAGTTTGCTGCATTATCAATTGCTTGTAATGTTGATCAAAATATATTATACTGGTTCTCTGTTGAACAGGCATTAATTCATTGCATAAGTCATTAAATGCAAAATGGTTGACCTAGTTGTAATAATTGTAATTATATATACATTTGTAATGTGTCCTGAAATGTTGAATTGCACAATTTACAGTAATCTTGATTTTCACTAATGAAGGGTAACGTAAAGCAAAAGGTGACTGGCATTGCAACAAAAATATTACCACTATATATGTCTTTGAGTTTCGATTGAAATGGAATTTTCTGTATGACATGATATACTGAACAGTTTATTATAATGAAGTTATATACTGTACAACTTAATGAATGTGTCTAAGGATGCTCTGAATGTAACGTGTGATACATGTTTTGAAAGAAAACAAGTCAAATGAGACACTGTCTGAAGAAAAAGAGTTTTATAAGTAAATGAACAGAACAGCTTTGGACTTGAGCGAGACAGAGATGGATTTATTTCTATTTTATTGTAGTATTTGCAAACAGTGATTGACTGTTGTGAAACTGAAAGCACTCAATGATTCAGGGAGGGGACTGTGCCATCCAATATGATGACAGGAGCAAATCTGATATGATTCTGTTAAATTAAACTCACATTAAGTGCTAAACACAAAACAACACTTTTTCTCACACTATATAGCATGTAATGTAGCCTAATCAAGTTGTTGAGACACTTAATATAATTTTAGGTTATGTGGAAAAAATGTATGCAAACTCATAATCTTTCGTTCAGATGTCGTATTTCCTACTGTTATCGTATATACTACTATATATATAGGCCTATATATATATATATATATATATATATATATATATATATATATATATATATATACATATATATATATATATATATATATATATAGACATATATATATATATATATATATATATATATATATATATATATATATATATATATATATATATATATATATATATACATATACATAAATATATATATATATATATACATATACATATACATATACATATAACATACACATATACATATACATATATACATACATATATATATATATATACATATACATATATATATATATATATATATATATATATATATATATATATATATATATATATATATATATATATATGACCTAATTAATATTATTAATATTAACGAATATATGTGGGGAATAGGCCTAGATATTTAATATTCTAACGGCACAAATCAAACACAAATGAATTATAACGATTTAGACTCACTTAAAAAAAAAAAAAACGGTCTCACCATTTCACCTTAATGCTGCCTTGAAATTTAAGCTTAGTCAACTTGAAATATGAAATTAGTGAAAACTTGGAGCTGACTAAACTTAATTTTAAGGCAGCACGAACACTTAAAAAAAAAACGCAGCCGCTAAACATGGTGGACAGTAAAGTTTAAGAAAAAACATTTAAGAAGAGGTCATGGTACACTGTTTCTTTTAACAGCACAAACCAGCACAAATCAAGCACAAACGAATGGTACGGATTCGGAGAGATTTTGACGCCATGGGGTGGAGAGTGACATCACTGCCCAGAATTGTTTTTATTATTTCTAAGGAGAAATATATTTGACGTTCATTTCAGCAGCACAAACCATCATAAATCGAGCACAAACGAATGTCACCAGTTTTTTTGCGATTTAGACGAACTGGGGTGGAGAGTGACGTCACAGCTCCCTCCCGAAAATATTTAGGTTATATCTCCGGAAGGAAAATAGATACAGTGTACAGATACGGCACAAACGAGCACAAATCGAGCACAAACTAACTGCGCTGGTTTGGAGCGGTTTGGGCAACGTAGGGTGGAGAGTGACGTCACATGGTCAAAAAAAAGAATGTTTAATATCTCAAACATCAAACCAGCACAAACGTTCGTTTTTGTGACACAAATCAGCACAAACGTAGCACAAACGAATGGCATAGTTTTGCTGATTATTTATTTTTATTCAAATGAAAATGTAATTTTCAACATAATACATTCCAGTGCATGTTGCAAAGAGGTTTTCATACTTGAGCTAAGGAAAGAGGGTTGTACTAGAAATGCAAACAGTAAAATGTCGTGTTTGTACAGTAAACAGGTTGTGTGTGTGTGAAATCATGAAGACTTGAATTTGGCTTATTCAGTACTCAAATGTTATACCTATCTATGAAATACAGTGGAATACTGCAATAAGTTTACTATACGACCTCTATTAATCAAACATTATATATATATATATATATATATATATATATATATATATATATATATATATATATATATATATATATATATATATATATATATATATATAGTGAAAATAAGCAGAAGGGTTTATTCAATTATACCCACACTAGGGGCTGAGCCCCCCTAAAATAAATATCCTAGATTTTGTTATACTATTTCTGAAAGTGAACCAAAGCGAAGAAACGAAAGTGAAAATAAGCAGAAGGGTGTAGTCAACATCTCCAGTCACGCCATCTGCGCTTCAAGTTCGTTGCGCGTCTACTCGGCGGTGTGCGGCAGATTAAGGTGCTAGCGTGTTAAAGGCGCTACCGTCTTCTTCTTTAGTAAATCCTCCTTCGGTTGTCATATTTATTCATATTCGTATTCATATACATATTTACGGCGTTCTACTTAAGTTTTCTGCATTTATTTGACTATAATTCTGTGTTTTTATCTATTTATGTATTTTTGGGTTCAAAGCTGTATACCCAATACCATTATGGTCATTTTCATATAATTTTCCTGTATCATTCTTTAATAATTGCATGCCAAATTCATGAAAAATTGCACAATATTCAAACAACAAAAAAACATAAAAAATTAAAAAAAAATTAAAATCAAACAAACTCCACCAGACATCCACCAGACTCTTGTTCTACATGTCCCCAAGTACCACTGTGGTCATTTTCATATAATTTTACTGTATCATTCTTTAATAATTGCATGACAAATTCATGAAAAATGCCATCTTTCTCACTATAGGCTACACACATATTTGAAAATTAATTAAGAATTAAAATCAAGTTGTTTTCTGCAAACTCCACCAGACTCTTATTCTACATGTCCCCAAGTACCACTGTGGTCATTTTCATATCATTTTACTGCATCATTCTTTAATAATTGCCTTCCGAAATCATGCAACATGCTATTTTTTCACTATTCACTCTTATTTGAAAATTCATTTAAAATTTAAATCAAACTGTTTTCTGCAAACTCGATCAGATTCTTGTTCTACATCTTTCCTGGTAAACCTGTGGTGATTGTCATCTTACTTTACAGTATAATTGTTTAATAATTGCTTACCAAATCATGACCAATGCTATCTCCTTCCACACTGTAAATACATTTTAAAAATCCATAAAAAGGTCAAATCTAATTGTTTTCTGCAAACTCCACCAGATTATTTTTCTACATCTCCCTAGGTACCAGTGTGGGGATTGTCATCTTACTTTACTGTATAATTGTTTAATAATTGCTTACCAAAGTCCTGACCGATGCTATTGACCTCGCTATATCCACACACAAAGAAACCTGTAGACGTCTATTTACTTTTGGCTGGCTTTGGGATAACCATGAGGTTTGGATATTGACTGTGTATTTGACATTATGTTCGGCTTAATAAAGGTTTTGGTATTTCTAATCCTGCCTTGTGTGTGCGGTTTCTCTGTCTTGACCCACAACATGAACATGTCATAACTTACAGGTGAATGTTTACAAATATTTATATGTAAATATTACTTTATAGTGAAAATTATAGCATTTTGTTATGATTTTGGCATCCAATTATTAAAGAATGATAAAGTAAAATGATGTACCTTTTGTTGTACAAAACGCAATCCAAATTATGCATTAATTCAGCAGCATTCCACATAAAAAAAGGAACACGCTCGCACCTTAATCTGCCGCACACCGCCGAGTAGACGCGCAATGAACTTGAAGCGCACATAGCGTGACCGCGCTACTCTGAAGCGTTGATGGCGTGACTGCAGTGATCAACGCTGCCTATATACACTGACTCACAAGTACTTTGCACATTGACCAGAAAGAACGCGATGGAGGAATATCATTATCCCATCATTGTAGAGGGAGACTGGGGGCCTGCGAAAAATCTGAAAAATAAACTTCAGATTCATTTTCAGAGTAAGAAAAAATCTCAGGGAGGAGACTGCGTCGTACAATATAATGACGGGAGTAACTCTGCTACGATTCTGTTCAAATCATCTCACAGTAAGTGCTAAACACAAAACACTTCACACTGCTCCATGCTGGTGTTTTGGAATGCTCTAGTGATTCTCCAATCTGAAAGTATCAGGGCCGGCGCTAGCCATTTGGGTGCCCTAAGCACAAATGCTTGACGGTGCCCCCCCCCCCTCCCCAACCAAAGAAATAACTACCATTCAGAATTTCTTAGTTAGGTTCTCTTTACTTCCAAAATAACTGCTGCAAATGAATAATTGGAACTGAACAATGTAAACACAGAAAGTTAAAAGTGCAAAAAAAAGTTTAGTGCAAATAACAGTATAAGTGTATGAATTTTATGAAGTATGAATTTTAAAGTGCACATTTTAAAACTGCAAATAACCATGCAATTATACACAGTACACACACATATATCATGTAGACACAAACTTTTATTTTGGATGCGATTAATCGAGATTAATCATCCCCAAGCCCTAATAATTTGACAACTCTGTGAATATGAAAATATACAAACACTGAGATTGTGGTTTTTTTTTTTTTCTAATTGCAGTTTCACCAACAGATGTCGCCCTTGGCGCGAACCTCTTGAAAATGACCGCATGCCATAGTACAACAACGAAAAATCTTTATCTAAGCGGTCTAATTTGGCAAAAATCACATCACGTTCAGTTGCAGGGTTTTCTTAAGTTCAGACTGAGGCAGATAGACATTGTATTGAAGCGAAGAAATTACAATAGGGAACGTTCTGCACTAATAGCTATATGCACACGTGACACATCTGTAACGTACGGGGAAAATTAGCTTTATTTGTCATTCAAATATGACGATGAGGACCCCAACGATTGGCCTTCCTTTCCTTCTCAAACAAACTGCATCTTTAACAGCCCAAGTTTCAAAATTTCCCCCCGGACCCCGTTAAAATAAAAGACTCAACATGCAGGGCTAAAAGCCCCGGATCTTTTGCACTACTAGCGACGCGGACGCGCCGACGCCCCTGGACATGCATACTACACGCAAGGGCTACAAAACTAACATTTTTATTTAAAACATTGTCTTACCTGCAAGCGACGCGCGCGAGCATCATCCTGCTGTCTCTTTTTTTTTTCCGCCCCCGACTCTTGGTGCCTTTTCGAGGCCATGTCTGAGGTCGGTGTCTGCCAAATTTGACATTGATTGAGGCATAATCGAACAGACCACTGGGAGGTGGGGAAGGGGGGGGCACCAGAGGGAGACTGGCACAGAGATTCACCTTTTTCTCGACTAATTTGGTCTAGGCCTATATTACTTTTGTATTGCTTTTGTATATTAACATGCTTTTAGAAATATATTTATTTGTTATTTATACTAGTAGCCTATTGTGATGATTTTTTCACGACCCAGATTTTTTGGTGCCCCCCCCAAGCACTTGGTGCCCTACGCGCAGTGCGTGATGTGCGTGTGCGGAGCGCCGGCCCAGGCTAGGCTATGATTCTCCAATCTGAAAATATGTAACAGTTTCAAGAGGTAGGAATCTCACTTCTCTCTTTCACATTTAATAACTTTGACTGTGACTGTAAAACTGAACACTGATAGTCTTCCATCTGTAATCTTTAATCTGTGCTTTAAAAGTATGGGACACGGCCTCCCTCCGCTTCGTGCATTTAATATCCTTTAACGCATGTCAATTAGCCGTTGATTATCCCGCTTGTTCCATGGTCTTTTGCCAAATTATAGACAAGTTGCAAGTTATAGACAATTATAGAAAACTTGCATTGCTCTTTGAAGCGCAATATTTGACCGCATATATTAATGATCTGCATAAAGTATTTAGCAGAGAACTGCATGCTGAAGAGTGCACAGCATTACATTTTAAATAAAGTAACAGTCTCTATATAGTCTCTACTCCTCAGCACAATGGTAACCCCAAAAACTCAGAAACATACAAGAAACCCTTTTAAATTCCAAAACAATAGAACATAAAACACTTAGAACAGATCTATGTCTGTATTAACAGCAAAACACATTAAAAGACAGTTAATTTTAAGATTTACTCACCTTTAACTCTCAGAAGCAAAACATACTGGGAACTATAAATCAGCTGTTTACTCATTCTGTGAATGTTTGTATATACAGGTGCTGGTCATATAATTAGAATATCATCAAAAAGTTGATTTATTTCACTAATTCCATTCAAAAAGTGAAACTTGTATATTATATTCATTCATTACACACAGACTGATATATTTCAAATGTTTATTTCTTTTAATTTTGATGATTATAACTGACAACTAAGGAAAATCCCAAATTTAGTATCTCAGAAAATTAGAATATTACTTAAGACCAATACAAAGAAAGGATTTTTAGAAATCTTGGCAAACTGAAAAGTATGAACATGAAAAGTATGAGCATGTACAGCACTCAATACTTAGTTGGGGCTCCTTTTCCCTGAATCACTGCAGCAATGCAGCGTGGCATGGAGTCGATCAGTCTGTTGCACTGCTCAGGTGTTATGAGAGCCCAGGTTGCTCTGATAGTGGCCTTCAGCTCTTCTGCATTCTTGGGTCTGGCATATCGCATCTTCCTCTTCACATTACCCCATAGATTTTCTATGGGGTTAAGGTCAGGCGAGTTTGCTTGCCAATTAAGAACAGGGATACCATGGTCCTTCAACCAGGTACTGGTAGCTTTGGCATTGTGTGCAGGTGCCAAGTCCTGTTGGAAAATGAAATCTGCATCTCTATAAAGTTGGTCAACAGCAGGAAGCATTAAGTGCTCTAAAACATCCTGGTATACGGCTGCGTTGACCTTGGACCTCAGAAAACACAGTGGACCAACACCAGCAGATGACATGGCACCCCAAACCATCACTGACTGTGGAAACTTTACACTGGAACTCAAGCAACGTGGATTGTGTGCCTCTCCTCTCTTCCTCCAGACTCTGGGACCCTGATTTCCAAAGGAAATCCAAAATTTTCTTTCATCAGAGAACATAAATTTGGACCACTCAGCAGCAGTCCAGTCCTTTTTGTCTTTAGCCCAGGTGAGACGCTTCTGACGCTGTCTGTTGTTCAAGAGTGGCTTGACACAAGGAACGCAACAGCTGAAACCCATGTCTTGCATATGTCTGTGTGTAGTAGTTCTTGAAGCACTGACTCCAGCTGCAGTCCACTCTTTGTGAATCTCCCCCACATTTTCCAATGGGTTTTGTTTCACAATCCTCTCCAGGGTGCGGTTATCCCTACTGCTTGTACACTTTTTTTCTACCACATCTTTTCCTTCCCTTCGCCTCTCTATTAATGTGCTTGGACACAGAGCTCTGTGAACAGCCAGCCTCTTTTGCAATGACCTTTTGTGTCTTGCCCTCCTTGTGCAAGGTGTCAATGGTCATCTTTTGGACAACTGTCAAGTCAGCAGTCTTCCCCATGATTGTGTAGCCTACAGAACTAGACTGAGAGACCATTTAAAGTCTTTGGAGGTTTTGAGTTAATTAGCTGATTAGAGTGTGGCACCAGGTGTCTTCAATATTGAACCTTTTCACAATATTCTAATTTTCTGAGATACTGAATTTGGGATTTTCCTTAGTTGTCAGTTATAATCATCAAAATTAAAAGAAATAAACATTTTATTTCATGTAACGTGTTATATATGTGCACAATAAAGTATAAAACTAATATCCATAAAACAATGAATATTAAATTTAATACTATTTTTGTCTTCATTTCTAAAAAAAATTATATTTATCAATATATAGCTATATACTGTCAGTGCATATATTGCAGTATATTGAAAAATGTATATTAATTTAATTTTAATGGACACATTCACTGATATCACATAAAATGATGCAGAACTGTTTTGTTTTGTGTTGTTCTTTTTTTTGACGTGTTGTGATGTATCTGACTAAATCTGATTGTTTGTGTTCAAGTCCGAGACGGCGTGCTCTCAAAGACAGAACACATTATTACCATTGACAATCAACAAATCAAGCTGAAAGTGTACAAACCCAGTGATGTAGAGGAACAGGCAGACAGCACTGGACCAAAAGTGAGTAGAATTATTACTAAATGCAGAATTAGGACAATGCTTTAAATCAAACCATTTAGATTGCATGAAGTAACTCCATATTCATTAAAAATTATAATTCAGTTTTACAGTTGATGCATTACAGGAAAATTTTGAATGAGTGATTCATTTTAAATGAGTTTCTCTAAGAAGATGGTTGTCATTTCTCTATATTGTTTGAAAGGCTGTAGAGAGAACAAAAACTACTTGTTTAATTGTCCATTTACGTTATTGTAAATTATTTACATTTATGTGGTTTCAGACAAAGCAGGCATGTGGATATCAGGAACCAAGTAAGTAAATCATCTGAACTTTGGTCTCTTACGTGCGTGTAATCTTTATTGGTTAGGTTATGGTCCCATTACCACTGCTGTGCTTGTTAGCACACTGATTTTAAGTAGCAAAAATATCAGTTAGGTACAGATTGATAGAAAACATTATTTTGTTTATTAACTGTAACCGAGACTGCTAAGCTGACCTTACAACAAATAATTTGCACACATATATGTCACTTTTATTTTGCCCCAAAGATCAAAGTAAATCAAGTGCTGTGGTCCTGGAGAACCTTCCAGATGATGTTAAACAAGATGTTTTGACTCTTTTGGTGGAGAACATCAGCAGTCTTCCTGAAAACGACTTTAGCATGGAATTACTACCAGAATTAAGAAAATCTGTTGTGACTTTTATAAATCCCAGTGGTAAGTTGTTCTGCTACTATAAAATATAAATTTATATGGACATTGTTATAATTTACAGCTTTTTTAGTCATGTTTTTTTTTTTCACTCCAAAAATCATAATTTAGATTATAAATCTTAATCTTAATTGCATAATGCTTAAGATTTAAACAATTGCACCGGGGAAGAGTTTTAAAAATGTGATTTTAATACTTTGCTGATATAGTTGTATGTTGTTGTTTTATGACTTGGTTAAATGAGTCTGATAAATTCTTTAAAACATAATTTCTTCCAGCTGCAGAAAAGTTTCTTGAGGACAGCAGGACACATGAAAAGTTTAAGCAGTATAATCTGAGGGCCTGTGGACTGGAGAGAAGCACATGTGTGCGGGTGGAGAATCTTCCAGCTGAGGCCAACAATGATAAGATGCTGCTGGAACTCTATTTTGAGAAATGGGGCGGTCCAGTAGAGAAAGTTATCACAATTCCATCAGAGCAAGCAGCCATGATTATCTTTAAGGAGGAAGAAGGTAAATGCATGTGCAGTTGCTGACAGTATTTGCTGTAACAGTTTCAGATTAGCTAACCCTTGCCTAAAATTGTACCTGTAATTTTTATTATTTTTCAGCAAAAGAGAGAGTTTTGAAGCAAAAGAATAACATCTGTGATGTCCCAGTCAAGATATATCCCTACTTTAAATCACTGGGTACAGTCTTATATGGTGGCAACAGGCAACATTTGAAGCTGCCTGAACCCATTACAGTCAGTGTACATCCTGCCATCAGGGAGTTCATCCTCAAGAAAGGGCAGATTTCCTCTATTAAAGACCAGATGAGCTCACACTTCTGCCACATAAACATGGACAAACCTGAAGTTTTGCTCAGTCCTGATCCAGCATTACTGAAACAGAAAGGAGTTACCAGAAGACACATTGATGGCTGGAGTAAGAATGCCATTGATGCCTTCAAGAAAATCATCTCAAACTACACAACATCTGAGTGGCCTGTGTCACACGCCTTGTGGTCTACAGTGGAAAGTGATATTAGGAAAGTTGTAAAAAATCAGGTTTTTACAGATTTGGATGCCTTTAAAGGGGCGCTGACACTGGCAGGAATGACCCATGAGATAACTGGACTGAAACCTATCATGGAGGACATTTTAGAGAGAGCAAAATTTCAACTGGAGAGAGAGAAGAACAGTGTGACAGAGAACATGGAGATTTCTCCTGCCATGTACTCTCTGCTTGAAAAAGATGGCCTAAAAAGTGCTGTTTCTCCACATCTGCGCATTGACTACAACAAAAAAATGAACAGATTAGTTTTATCAGGGCTTCATACAGAAACTCTTGTCTTCAAGAATTGGGTCCTTGAGAAGAAAATAAATATGAAGCAGAAGCCCTTAAACATTAACCGTTCAATCCTGGAGTTCTTGAGATCAGTGGATTGTGACGAAATGTCCAAAGATCTCTTTATATCTCATGGAATAACTGCTGTCTACACAATCGAAACTGGAGATGTTGTTGTGATTGGAAGCACAGAAAGAGCACTTAATGAGGCAGAGAATAGAGTGAAAACAGTTCTCACAACCAAAGACCTCACTGTAGAAGATCAGGGTGTCCTTCAAATGCCAGAGTGGCAGGATCTCAAAAAATCATTGATAGAGTTGTTCAATACTCCCAAAAAGACATCTGTGTTTATAAATCTATCTAAACAGAGAGACAAAATAATAGTGACTGGATTCAGAGAACCAGTGATGGAAGTCATTGAAAACTTAGGGTATTTTACTGTAAAACACACTAGAATTGAAGAAACTGTTCATGTTAAATCACATGCAGTGGTTAAATTCTTAAAAGACAGAAAATCACAAGACTGGCAGCATTTTACTAAATATAATGAGGTGAAAGTGAGTTTTGATTCAAAGAGACTCTGGATTAAACTGTCTGGAAAGCGTGTATTTGTTCAGCCAGCTATGATTTTCTTTGAAAGGTTGGCAGATAGTCTCCACACAGACACAGTGATCTTACAACAGTCAGGTGCGATAAAGTACTTCAAAGATCAGGGAAAAATGATGCTCTCAATGCTGTTAAAGGAAAAACGATTTGTGGCGGTTCTTCAGGAAGATGACATGCTGGAAGAGGAGGGTGATTTTTTTCAAGGTACAGATAATGGTTTCACAAAAAAATGTGGCAAGAAAAAAAAAACTGAGATCACTTATACCTTTTTGTTTTTTTATCTTTAGAGCCTCTTGGTAGAGTCTTCTCTTCTTCTCTTAGTGTGCGGGCTATGCAAGTACAAGGATGGAATCAAAGCATGATCAGAACATTTGGTAAGAAAGTAGAGAAGGATAAAGATGTGCTTACCGAATAAAAGGTCATTTAAGGAATAATAAAAGTATGTTAATTCCATACATTTTTGGTTGGTGAAGAAATTGAGCCAACTGTGTTTCAGCTGTGTGGGGAGACATCAGAGGACCTGAGTGAAGCCAGGGACATGATCAACAGCATGATATTACGGGAGCATGTAACCCTCCCAATCCATGATCCAGCCATTGCTCATTTCAACAGAGAGGATGTAGAAACACTGAACGCCATGCAGAGAGAGCTCACAGTCAGTGTCCAGCTTGAGAAGAAAGGCCAAGACTCTGTCATCACACTGGAGGGTCTGACAAGAGACGTCCACACTGCAGACAGTCGTATTCAAGACATGATCAGAAAGATGGAAAGAAAGGAAAAACAAAGAAGCAAGGCACTTTTCAATAGGAGTGTGCTTCAGTGCCAATATCAGGAGAATAGACACAGTGCCAGAAACTTTGATATATTGACCAATTATCAGCTGGAACAGGTCTTTCAGAAGAGACAGCCTACAGTGAGAACGAAGATTATCAATGATGAATATGAGGCTGATTTAGTTCGCAAAGAGGCCACAAGACAGAGACTGGGGATTGAACTAAATAAAGTAGATCTGAAAGGTGAGATCATTTTAGTAATAAATAAGTTAGGTGTTAGCTGTAGAAGGATGTCTGTTTGTCTGTAGACTGATTAGAAAGCAATCTAAGATTAATTTTTTAACAGTTGGAGCTCAAAGCCTTTTGCCTTCACACTGGGAGGACATGACAGGACAGCCAGTTGTTCTTGTAAAACTCACAGCAGGCTCAAAGGAATATGCAGATGTGGAGAAAGAGTTCAGGAGAACCAATCTAACCTTTAACATCATTGAAGTAAGACTAGACCAAAGAGAAATCTATTTATTAGTTTTGAAAGGTTCTGTTCTAAATCTTATGTTTACATAAACTAAATATTTATTTTTGCTTTTAGATTGAAAGAGTCCAGAATAGTGCACTTTGGAGAAACTACATGATCAAAAAGGAGGAACTGGAAGTTAAAAACAAGCATAAAAACAACGAAAAGCTTCTCTTCCATGGAACTGGCCCTGATAAGACAGATCAGATCAACCATCATGGCTTCAATCGCAGTTTTGCTGGCATGCATGGTATCAGTCAAATTCAGTATTAACTTTATTTGTTCTTGTTTTCATTTGTATTTTATATCAATAGACTTTTGCTCTTGTTCTGTTTTTAGGAGCCATGTATGGGAATGGTTCATATTTTGCTGTGGACCCATGTTACTCAGCCCAGCGCTACTCTAAACCTGATATCAACAGACACAAACGCATGTACCTCGCCAGGGTGCTTGTTGGTGATTTCACTCAAGGAAAACAAGGCCTTCCTGTTCCCCCTGCGAAGAGCTCCAGTAGTGTTGATCTCTATAACAGTGTGACTGACAACATGACCAACCCAACCATGTTTGTGATCTTCAATGATGTACAAGCTTACCCAGAATACCTAATCACCTTCCAGCAGGGCAGGGCTGGGGCTTATATTCATCCCAGGCAAAATCTGTTCCATTCAGCCCATAATTTCTCATGGTGAATTTTTATTTTTGGGTCAATTATCCTTTAAAATCTATAAAAATTTGTAAAAGGTCACCTTATTTATGTAAGACACTAAGACTGATGTTTCATCAGGCTCCTAAAGAATTAACATTTTCAATACAATTATTTAAAAAAAAAAAAAAAAAAAAAAAAACTAAACACATGTAGAAACCACAGTAAGAAAACAACCTCTATAAAGTTCAAGTTCATTTTATTTGTATAGTACATTTACAACAGCCACTAGGCTGACCAAAGTACTTTACAGAAGAGAAAATTATAAAAACATACACAGAAAGCAAAACAGATAAAAATATGAACAATCAGTTTTAAAAAAAATACAGAATAACAGTAATCAGTACACTAATGAAAACAGAGCAGGGACTTAAAAACACACAGAGGAGGGGCCATTCTAATTTTTAAAAGCAGGGTATAGGCATATAGAGAGAAAATAGAGAATGGGCTAAGATAGAGCCTTGTGGAAGACCACAGGTTAGAGGTACAGGGGAAGAGGTAAAATTACCCAGCTTCACTAAAAACGTTCCGTCAGACAGGTATGACTTTAAGAACTGTAGCTTTTAGGCCCACCCAGGACTCTAGTCTGGATAATAGTGTGGAGTGGTCTACTGTATCAAAAGCAGCCGATAAAGAATAAGAACTACAGAGTCTCCAGAATCAGTTGAGAGATAAATATCATTTAACACTCTCAAGAGGGCAGACTCAGTGCTGCGAGTAGACTTAAAACCAGATAGAAAAACCTCATAAATACAATTATTTGTCAAACTTTTTTGAAGTTGATCCAGCACAATTGTCTCCAACACCTCAGAAATGAATGACAGAGATTTGCACTAAAAATTTTTAGAACAGAAGAATCCAGTGAAGGCTTCTTGGGCAGGGGAGTGACTGTAGCCACTTTAAGACTGGCAGGACAGAGCCAGTTTGGAGACACTTATTTATAAGAGACACCAAACCAGGACCTAGTAAATCGATGATTACTTTTAAGAATTTCGGGTGAATTATATCGTTAGAACAAAATGAGGGTTTGAGCTTGTCAATCACCTTCTTCAATGCCTAGAAATTGATAGGTTCGAAAGCATCCCAAAAGGCAGAGGCAGATGACAGGGTTGGAGACACAGTTAAAATGGGCAGACACTACGTCTTATGTTAGTAATTTTGTAACTGAAATATCTCAAGAAGCTTTCACAGAAAGCATCAGGCAAGGTGTTAACAGAAGGATTTGCAACAGATTGAATACTTGAAAACAAAACCTTAGGTTAAGAGCGATTAGTTTCAATTATATTATATAAGAGTGGTGAATCATCTTACAGCAAGAACCGGCAAATCTAGTGCAGTCCATGAGGATGAGGTGCTCTTCATTCTGGGATTCATTTTTACATTTTTGTTTGTCAAACGTCTGAACTTGTTCAGTGTGTCTCAGATGTTTCATTTTTTTTTTTTGAATTAATGATATATTTTATACAGAATATTTACACAAATATTTATAATTGTCAAGAAATTACAATAAAACAATAAAAGCAGTTAAAAGTGAGAGAACATTTATTTTTTTTCTCTTTTTTTTTGGAAGTTTAAATGAATGAATGAATGAATGAATGAATGAACTAGCCTAATAATACTAGTAATTTAAAGTAAGAGCAAGGTTATTTCACATGGCTGGTTGAAGGAAAGTACGGTATATTATATAGTATACTCGGATGCACTATGAGTGTATGGTTGTACATCTAAGCAGCTGGTGAAAAATTGCTTTGAAAAAAAAAAAAAAATGAATTGTTCAGAAGCGCTTAAGACACCGCACGCCGGAGACACCACCCTGTAAATGCATCCACAATAATGGCATGATACCCTTCATTCACCAGCAAGTGTACATTAGTTTTTTTTATGTAGCCTAACACGTCGTTTTGATACCACGTATAAATGTGGGAGGAGACTGGCCAGTATTATGCGTTTCAGATGTCTGAGAAAGAAACGAAAGTGAAAATAAGCAGGAAGGCGTGATCAACCATATACACTGACTCCCAATTCATTTCCTCATTGACCAGAACGATCACGATGGACGAATATCATTATCCCATCATTGTAGAGGGAAACTGGGAGTCTGAACACGTCAAGAGCGTGAAAAATAAACTTCAGATTCATTTTCAGAGTAAGAAAAAATCTCAGGGAGGAGACTGCGTCGTGAAATATAATGACAAGAGCAACTCTGCTACTGTTCTGTTCAAATCATCTCACAGTAAGTGCTGAACACAAAATCATTTTATGTTAACAAATAACACGTTTTTATTGTAGGCTATTTATTTTTATTTATCTATTAATGCAATGAAGCTGTGGAGAGACACTTTAACATGGAAATGATGGAGGCGGTCCTTGTGGAGCGCCGGTGAATCATTGGTTGACAGCTCACGCAGAAGAATCTGATTAAACTAATAACAGAGATCGGAGTTTGAGAGTGTGGTGTGCCAGATCAACTGGAGAAATCCCACTTTATGCCAGTGGGTCGCGTTTCCAAAAAGCATTGTGAGCCTGACTAGACTGTATAGACATTTAGTGCAACTGGTTTTATGATAAACTTATGCTCACAATGCTTTTGGGAGTCTTTTCTCTGTGATCACAAAATGAACACACGCCGTAGAAACCTGCACCGAGTGTGTCTACAGACGTCATCAACTTAGACCATTGACGATAACAGCCCTGTCCCAAATTACACACTCCGGACTTGTGGACTTGCTCAGAGTCCACACTTTGGTGACGCCATGTAGTGCAGACCCATAGGGCCCTTGGCGCGAGTCCACGAGGGCGCATTGAGAGGTATTTTTGGGACAGACTCGATCGTCACGCCGGAAATAACGGTCTGGTTGTTTTTTGACAGGAGCTGCATGTTCGGGGAATATGCTGCCTATGTTCCATTTGAACTAAGATTACAATTTTAACACATAATAAACGTGTGTGAGTTTCAGATGAATTTACAGGTTTAAATATAAATACTAGGTTTAGCCTACATATGACTCAGTAAAGCCCTGACATTCGGTTCTATTTGTTTAATGAATCATAATGCGATCGTATTACCACTGGTCGATGACTATAATGTTTGTATAAACTGTAGGTAACAACTGGTAAATGTACACCTAGGTCATAAAAACGGTAATGATACCTACACTTAAATATTTTCTTCTCAGCCATGTCATCAATTGCTCTTGAGAGAAATCTCCTCCCATCCGTTGTCTGATTGGCATTTCGCAAGGATTCCTGGGTAGTTAAAGGGTTAGTTCACCCAAATATTAAAATTATGTCATTAATGACTCACCCTCATGTCGTTCCAAACCCGTAAGACCTCCCTTCATCTTCGGAACACAGTTTAAGATATTTTAGGGTGCTTTCACACCTGCCTCATTTAGTTCAGTTGAATCGTACCAGAGTTCGTTTCCCCCTTTGGTGCGGTTCGTTTGGGCAGGTGTGAAAGCAGCAATCGCACTCGGCTGCGCACCAAATACGGACCAAACAAGCGTACCGAGACCTGCTTGAAGAGGTGGTCTCGGTACGCTTTCAAACAAACTCTGGAGCGTACGTTTGTGGTGAGAACGTGATCCGACCTCGAACAGACCCAACTGCAAAAAGTACTGATCATTTTTGGACTAAACCATCTGCCGTAGTCAGCTGCGCTGTGCATTATGGGATGAGGAAGAGTTTGTTGACAGTTTTTTTTGGTGTTTGTTGACAGTTTGCGCTTTAGCATGGCAGCTCGTGGATTAATGCACGCTTCCGCTTGACGTTACGAGCGATGCCCGCTCGCCGTTTGCAGTGCATTAGAACCATGTTTTCAAGCCGCATACGCGCTTCATTATAGAAATGTATTGTTTGCATATTGTGGTGTATACAAACAATGTAATAGATTATGGCCAGGGACAAAACCAGTCCGCGCAGACGCCTCTCCATAGTTGTGTTGTCTCCGTGTTGTTTGCTGGCTTTTCCTCTTATGTTGGAATTTTCCCGCACGTAAATTCTGACCAATCGAAAAGCAGTTTAGGAAATACGTCATGGCCAATGAGTGATGTGGATGTTGTCATATGACTGCATTTTGGTTCGTTTCAACTGGTTCGGACCAAAGCAATTAGTTCGGTGTGAAAAGGAACCAAAAAAGCTGAAAAATGCTACAATGTATAATTGTTTGCCCTTGGCTCGGACCAAATGAAGTGAACTAGAGATGTGAAAGCACCCTTAGATTTAGTCCGAGAGCTTTCTGTCCCTCCATTGAAAATGTATGTACGGTATACTGTCCATGTCCGGAAAGGTAATAAAAACATTATCAAAGTATTCCATGTGACATCAGTGGCTCCGTTAGAATTTGTTGAAGCATCGAAAATACATTTTGGTCCAAAAATAACAAAAATTACGACTTTATTCAGGATTGTCTTCTCTTCCAGGTCTGTTGTGAACGCAACTGCTGTGACTCCGCTAACGTACGATGCTGCTGACGTGTTTTCTGGTGCGCCCAATAACAAAGATAACACGTCAGCAGCGTCGTACGTTAGCGGAGTCACTGCAGTGTTGTGAACGTGCTCACAACAGACCCGGAAGAGAAGAAAATGCTGAATAAAGTCGTAATTTTTGTTATTTAAAGTGTGCGGAGCCTGCATCTATGCAGGCTTCATGGAAGGGGGCGCTGCTGAGCACACTTCAGAGCATTAAAATGCTGAATGGGATGGCCTACGGACTCGTAGACTCGGCGAGCACGAGTAGAGTCCACGAGACCGAAATTCCACATGAAGTGCGCCATTTGGGACAGGGCCGTTGATGGTTCTGGGCTTAATGATGTAACTATGAGGATAAATAACTGAATTCAGTCGCTATTAAATAATTCAACATAATAAATGGGAATCTGTGAAAATATATTGGATCTCTCCAGTTGATCTGGCACACCACACTCTCAAACTCCGATCTCTGTTATTAGTTTAATCTGAGGTTTCTGCGTGAGCTCTCAACCAATGATTCACCGGCGCTCCACAAGGACCACCTCCATCATGTCCATGTTGCACACGAAAAAGTAAAAAGAAATAAATGAATGAATAAAATAAATATATCTGGAAATAAATCCACAAGGGAATAAATAAATACATGTAAAAAATAAATAAATGCGTAAATAAATACATTTAAAAATAAATACATATAAAAATGAATGAAAGTATAAGTAAATAAAAGTTAAAAAGAATAAAAATAAATGTAAAATAAATACATAAAGGAAAAATGTCATTTAAAATATAAATTCAGGATTCAATTTTATTACAAATTAACAATTTTTGTTTTTATCACATCATTTATTTATTTATTTATTTTCCATTTTATTATATTTATTTATTTATCTATATATTTATTTATTTATTTATTTATTTATTGTGTGGATCCATGCACACTCTAATGGCTAAAATGGCCCACAATCCATTGCACTTTGGCGAAAGATTCTGTCCAGAACTACAAACACGAATAAAACGTGTTAGAAAAACTACAAACGTGGCGGATGCTCGCGATCGACGGTCAGGTAGAGAGGTTACAAGTTTACAGTGGTTTGAGTTATTACATTTAACCTGGTAAAAATATTTATTTATTGTTATCCGTGTTATATTTCATCTGCAACAGCAATGTGAACTTTTATAAACATCCATTTGGTCGTTAACTTTTAAATGCATCATTATGCAAACAATCTCAGCAGAGTTCTCAGCATAAAAGACCCGCGACTGACAGATCAACTGGCTACTTTTTTTTTCTCTCCAGTACGGTAGTAAGTTAAATATAATGAAATTAAATTAAATGTGAATGATGTTAACTGTTAGAAGATGATTGACAGGCCAGTTTACAGTGACAGGGTGCGTGTACCAGGTGCGATAGAGGAGTCCTTTAAAGACGCAGTTCTGTGACATGATAGTAGTAGTATGTCCCAAAGCTTGCCTACTCTTCTAATACACAAAAAAAATCAACAATCATACTCATTCCACACAAAAACTGTAAAGGATTATATGTTGCAAATCATTTGAACTTTGTGTCAGTACGTCATACATACTGTCAGGGATACATTGTGTCAAGTGTAGACAGTATCACTGATTATAATGGGTTATATTGAATTTTGTTGCACTTGCCGCTCGAGTCCTGTGTTTAGACCACTGTTCTATATTATAGATCAGTGGTTTAGACACAGTGTAAGTTAGTAGAAGGCTACTAGCCTAAAAATCATAGCCTCCTCTATCATTAATATAATTTACTGTACTGTTTTGTGTTGTTCTTGTTTTAAAGTGTTGTGATGTATCTGACTAAATCTGATTGTTTGTTTTTAAGTCCGAGATGGCGTGCTCTCAAAGGCAGAGCACATTTTTACCATTGACAATCAACAAATCAAGCTGAAAGTGTACAAACCCAGCGATGTAGAGGAACAGGCAGACAACACTGGACAACAAGTGAGTAGACTTGTTAGAGTTAGTAAAATGAATTAGGAACACACTACTTTTACAGTCAAATCATGCTCTGTAAATAAAACCCTTTATTATATTGCATTAAAGGGTTAGTTCACCCAAAAATGAAAATTAGCCTGTGTTTTACTCACTCTCGAGGAATCCTAGGTGTATATGACTTTCTTCTTTCAGACGAATCCAATCGGAATTATATTAAAAATGGTTCTGGTTCTTCCAAGGGTTTTTATTGCAGTGGGTGGGTGTTTTTTTTTTCAAAGGTCCACAACACGTCAAATAAAGTGCACGCATCCTTAATAAAATTTATAATATAACTCTGATTGTATTCGTCTGAAAGAAGAAGTCATATACACCTAGGATGCCTCGAGGGTGAGTAAAACACAGGCTAATTTTCATTTTTGGGTAAACTAACAATTTAAGGCACTATACATGAACAGGATGGTCTATCAGACAAATATTAATTCAGTTTTTTGGTTAAGACATAGATACATTTTAGTTTCTCTAAAAAGATGGTTGTCATTTTTTCCAAATTGTTTAAAATGGCTGGAGAGTCCAATAACCCTACTTCTTCAGTTCTCCATTTACATAATTTATGCTTGTGTGGTTTTAGGTTGTCCGGGGGTGTGAATATCAGGAACCAAGTAAGCAAATCATCTGGACTTTGGTGTTTAGCTGCTTACATGCATGCCTGTTAACTGTAGCTAAGCTAACATTGCTAGGTGACTTTACAACAAAATAATTTGCATTGAGATTTAATAAATATGTGTCACTTTTATTTTGCCTAAAGTTCAAAGTGCCTCTCAGACTGATGTGGATGCAAAGAAGCCTCAAGAGACAAATGCTGTGGTCCTGGAGAACCTTCCAGAAGATGTTAAACAAGACGTTTTGACTCTTTTGGTGGAGAACATCAGCAGACTTCCTGAGAATGACTTTAGCATGGAATTAATACCAGAATTAAGAAAAGCTGTTGTGACCTTTAAAAATACCAATGGTAAGTTCTACTGTAAAGTATACATTTATTTGTTTACCATAATTTAAATATGTTTTACATGTTTAGGTTTATTAAATCAAAAGTTCATTTAGCTTAATGTTGATTACATGAGACATGGTGGTCTTTTTTAGACTGGGGAAAGAGTTTGTGAAAATTAGATTTTTTTATAACATGACAACGTACAGTTGCATGTTGTTATTGTGACTTTATTAAACATGTCTGGAGCATTTTATTTTTATTTTTGATTAATTTTTTTTTTTTACAGCTGCAGAAAAATTTCTTCAGGACAGCAGGACACATGAAAAGTTTAAGCAGTATAATCTGAGGGCCTGTGGACTGGAGAGAAGCACATGTGTGCGGGTGGAGAATCTTCCAGCTGAAGCCAACAACAACAAGATGCTGCTGGAACTCTATTTTGAGAAATGGGGCGGTCCAGTAGAGAAAGTTATCACAATTCCATCAGAGCAAGCAGCCATTCTCATCTTTAAGGAGGAAGAAGGTAAATATGTGTGCAGTTGCTGATAGTATTTGCTGTTACAGTTCCAGAGTTGCTAACACTTCTTTGCCTCATTTTGTCATCACCAGTGTATTCATTCATTGTACCTGTAACTTTTATTCTTTTCCAGCCAAAGACAGAGTTTTGAAGCAAGAGAATAACATCTGTGATGTTCCAGTCAAGATATATCCCTACTTTAAATCGCTGGATACAGTCTTATATGGTGGCAACAGGCCACATTTGAAGCTGCCTGAACCCATTACAGTCAGTGTACATCCTGCCATCAGGGAGTTCATCTTCAAGAAAAAGCAGATTTCCTCTATTAAAGACCAGATGAGCTCATACTTCTGCCACATAAACATGGACAAACCTGAAGTTTTGCTCAGTCCTGATCCAACATTACTGAAACAGAAAGGAGTTACCAGAAGACACATTGATGGCTGGAGTAAGAATGCCATTGATGCCTTCAAGAAAATCATCTCAAACTACACAACATCTGAGTGGACTGTGTCACACGCCTTGTGGTCTACAGTGGAAAGTGATATTAGGAAAGTAGTGAAAGATCAGGTTTTTATAGATTTGGACACCTCCAAAGGGGTGCTGACACTGGCAGGAATGACCCATGAGATAATTGGACTGAAACCCATCATGGAGAAATTTTTAGGGGAAGCAACAAAGCAAATGGAGGGAGTGGAGATTTCTCCTGCCATGTACTCTCTGCTTGAACACGATGGCCTGAAGACTGTTTCTCCACATCTGCACATTGACTACAACAAAAAAAATGAACGATTAGTTTTATCAGGGCATCATACAGAAACTCTTGCCATCCAAAATTGGGTCTTTGAGAACAAAACAAATATGAAACAGAAGTCCTTACAGATTAACTATTCAATCCTAGAGTTCCTGAGATCAGTGGATTGTGATGAAATGTCCAGGGATCTCTTTATATCTCATGGAATAACTGCTGTCTACACAATCGAAAATGGAGATGTTGTTGTGATTGGAAGCACAGAAAGAGCACTTAATGAGGCAGAGAATAGGATAAATACAGTTCTTACAACAAAAGACCTCACTGTAGAAGATCAGGGAGTCTTTGAAATGACAGAGTGGCAGGATTTCAAAAAACAGCTGGAAAAGTCTGTCAGAAAGAGATCTGTGTTTATAAACCTCTCTAAAAACAGAGACAAAGTAACAGTGACTGGATTCAGAGAACCAGTGATGGAGGTCAGTAAGGAGTTAGGACATTTAATTGAAAAACACACTAGAATTGAAGAAACTGTTCATGTCAAATCACCTGCGGTATCAGAATTCATAAAAGTCAGAAAATCACAAGACTGGCAGCATTTTTCCAATGAGGTGAAAGTGAGTTTTGATCCAAAGAAACCCTGGATTAAACTGTCTGGAAAGCACACATTTGTCCAGCCAGCTGTGACTCTATTTAAAAAGTTGGCAGATGGTCTCTGCACAGACACAATGATCATTAAAAAGGCAGGAGCAAAGAAGTACTTCATGGAGCAGGGTAAAATGATGATCTCAATGCTGATAAAGGAAAAAAGATTTATGGTTGTTCTTCAGGAAGATGATATGCTGGATGCGGAGGAAGATGAATTCACTGAAGGTAGCTCTGAAGATATTGACCAGGTCTCTTGTGAGGTTCAAGTGCCAGGTGGAGTAACTGTTACTGTCAGGAAGGCAGACATTTGCAAGATCAGTGTTGATGCTGTGGTCAATGCTGCAAATGAAGATCTGAAGCACATTGGTGGATTAGCTTTAGCACTTCTCCAAGCTGCTGGATCAAGTCTGCAGCAATATTGTGATCTACACACAGAAGTAAATGGTGCTCTGAAGCCTGGAGAAGCTATCATCACTGACGCTGGTCGTCTTCCCTGTAAATATGTGGTGCATGCTGTTGGACCTCGCTTCAGTGATTCAGACAGACGTACCACTGAGCAACGCCTGAGACATGCTGTGAGGGAAAGTCTGAACCAGGCGTCAAGCAAAAACTGCTCCTCCATTGCAATTCCAGTTATTAGCTCAGGGATATTTGGTTGTCCTCTTGATCTTTGCACTGAATCAATCGCTAAGGAGGTGCGTGAATACATTGAATATCATAAACGCAGAGGCTCTAATAGCACACTAACTGAAATTCACTTGGTTGACAATAATGACAGTGCTGTGAATGCCATGACTCAAGCTGTCAGAAAAGAGTTTGCTGCTTATAACCCCAAAATGACTTTCCCTCATCAATTCAAACCTCATGGGTATAGTAACAGTGGACAAGGGTATCATGACCATGGTCGTGGAAACTACAACCAAATTAACCAACAGTTTGAACGTCCCGAAAGCCGTGGAGACTTTGAAGGACAGCCACACTCAATGTTAAGTGTTCTTGAGACCAAAACTACACAAAAGGGACTAAAAATCATTCTGTGTAAAGGGAACATCCAGGATGCTCATGTAAGTGAATAATAGTAATGGCAAAAAATACAATAAAATAAAATATACTTAAAGGTATAGTTTATCCAAAATCAAAAGCCTGTCATTTATTCACTCTCAAGTAATTCCAAAACAGAAATTTAGTTTTTTTTTTTTTTTAACTATCCTGATCTATGAACAATTTAAAGACGCAGTCTTTGAAAAAAGGCTTATTTACCAGTATAAGTATAGTGAAATATGATAATCAATGGATGACCAGTTCCTGCAAAAGAAGTGTCTGATTTGTTTCTTTTGCAGGCCGATATCATTGTAAATACTATATCAGAAGATCTGGACCTAAGTAAAGGTGCCGTCTCCAATGCACTCCTTCAGACTGCTGGTCATCAGCTCCAGTCAGAAATCACCAGAGTTGCTCTCTCAAAGAATGCGAATTATGGTAAAATGCTCATCACAAATGGTTATAAACTGAAATGTCAAAAAGTCTTCCATGTAGTTTGCCCATTTTGGAAACAAGGCTCAGGACATAAGGTGAGAAAAACAATAAAATATAAAAATCCAGTTAAAATCTAACAAAGTTATCAATAACTCTGTTACTGCTGGCTGTTTTTAGGATTAAATTATATTGCAAATGTGCCTGATATGTAGGCTTCACTTGTTTTCTTTAAATATTAAAATATATATATTTATTTACATTTTAAAAGGTACTCATTCAGATCATTAAAGATTGTCTGAAAAAAGCAGAAAGCTGGAGAATGGCTTCAGTCGTTTTCCCGGCTATTGGGACTGGGAATCTTGGCTTTCCTAAAGATCTGGTGGCCAGCATAATGCTGACAGAAGTCCAGGAACTTAAGCCGACAAACCTACGAGAGGTAACTGTGATTGTACACCCTTCTGACAAGGAGAGTGTAGAGGTGAGTCTCAAAACTAGATTCATGAACTATAAAAACACAAAGAGTATGACCAATGTATGCACTTTTATAGTTTAAACTCTAAACTTGCTTATCTTATCTTGTATATTTCTGTGCTTTACCTATTAGTGCTTTACCAGCATCTTTAGACATGGGATTCAGGGTCAAGTACATCGATATGACCTGCCTAAAAATACCATACCTGGCAAGTCAGCTCCGAAATCTGGTAACACTTTCTGATGTCCATTACACATATTTTTTAAATACATTTTGTTAAAATATTTATTCTAATAACAAAGATATGTCACAAGATATATTTAAGATAGCGACAAGATGAAATTGTGGAGATTTTCCTTACATTTTGATGTTTTTCTTTAGAGTTTGGTTACAAAGTCTCCTCTCCCGCTCGTGGAGTGCACACTATGCAGCTGGATCAGGTGACTCTGAAGGTTTCATCAGGAGACATAACTAAAGAAAAAACTCATGCCATTGTCAACTCCTCAAATCAGACATTTTCTCTGAAAGCAGGTTAATCCAACACATACTGTCTCACCTGTTTCAGTGAATCATTTATCATTTCTATCACATTCAAAGAGTATGATACAATTTCTCTTTGTAATCCAGGAGTATCCAAGGCCATATTAGATGCTGCTGGAGTACAAGTGGAACAAGAATGTTCACAGATTGGTTTGTGTTCTTTTAAATTTACTCTTTCTTTTTGTTGATGGACTTTATTTATTTATTTATTTATTTATTTGAAGATATTAGCTTTTTGCATATACTTCAAGAGAGATCTAATGAATTTCAGATACTTTGGTAAATGTAGTGTAAATGTTTCAATAGTGAGATCATCAAACATGCAGAAAACAGAGATTGTGACCTCAGGCGGCCGGCTTCCATGTAGAAACATCATCCATGTTATTGGACACAGTAGTCCATCTGACATTAAGGATGTTGTTTTGTCTGTTCTGAACATATGTGAGGCACGCCAAATTACTTCTGTTGCCTTCCCAGCTCTTGGCACTGGTAAGACACTTTTGTGATTTTATTTTTTACATAATTGTGATGAGTATTGTTTTGTTACTTATTGTATAATTAATTAAAACTAGGGCTGTCAAAACTGATGTGTTAATATTGTGATTATTTTATGTATTATTTGAGTTTAATACATTTAAATTATTTAATGCCGTTAATACAACAACCATTTTTTCCTAGCATCCTTTGGCATAGGGTGCGCTAGGCAGGGGTTATTAGGTGCTTCAGCACCCCCAAAAAAGACCAAAGCATGACATAAATTAAAACATTTGACTCATTACGTATGCATAAATCATGCAATGCAATATGACGTGACATGATCTGCATCACACTTCTCGTAATGTCATAACATTTTATTTTAAAAATGGATCTGTTCCTTGTGCCAAGTAGGCCTGCCCCCGACTAAAGATTTTTCTAGTCAACAAGTCGCACTTTATATTAAGACGGCAGAAAGTGCATCCTGTTAATGTTCTCTATTTTACAAAAGCACAACCTTTTGGTGTTCTTGTGAGTGTACGTAAATGAAAGCAAAAATATATATTTTTATGAATGATGCAGCCTATTAGGCTACTCTTATCTAAATGACCAAAAAAGACAGAGTATTTTAAGTACTTTCCACAGGAAAAAAATACAAGTGTTTCCGCGGGTGCCTCCATGTCATGCAGTATAAGTATACACGATAATACTCCCATACTTCTCATAAACACTTAATATGCATGTGTATAGCACATATTCATGTAAAATAACTTCAGAGTGAACTGCCGTATATCTGAGATGCAGCTGTGGCGATGCCCGAAACAGCAGCTTGGCACATTTGGCCATCAATACAGGAACTTACTGATCTAGGCTACTTGTTTAATTTCATAAAATTATTATTATTATTAAACATTTTATTTTTTCCATGATTTTGGTTATATATATATATATATATATATATATATATATATATATATATATATAATTATAGTCAAAATAATCAAGTACTAAAATGTAAATTAAGTGGGCAAATTATTTTATTATTCATATAAATTGGTCTTATTCCCTTTTTGGTCTTATTCATAATAATAATAATAATAATAATAACAACCTGTTTTGTTCATATTTACTATTAATTGCCCAGCTCCTTGTTAACGATCTAACACCCCCTCAGCACCTGCATTAAAAATTCTCTGGTGCCACCCCTGTCCTTTGGCTATACAGTAAACTATGGTCACACTATTAAGCATGATAAGATCAATTTAATTTGGTACTGGCGCTCTGTCTCTGTTTCTGCAGCTCTCTGTGAACAAAGGCATCTGACATGCGACAGAAAGCCACTTTAGACAGCGTGCCAGTAGTATTCCAACCAAAAAACACAAAATTCTGTAAAAATGCCCATTTTTGCTGAGTGACCTCATAAATTAAAAAGTCATAAATGACTGTAAAGAGCTGGGAGAAAATCGGATGTGTGTCAGTCATGTGCATCAGTTTTTAAAGAGACAACACCTGCTGCAGTCTGTTATTGATGCAAATCAAGGAACAAAAGAAAAAGAGAAATCCTCACTGCTCTGCTCACTTGATTAACTTTTGTAGCTTGAATAAAGATGAATCTAGGTTCAATTTATTTACACATACTGTAGGCCTATAGAATGTATAGTTTATGTGAAGATTGTTTTAAGTTCACTTGTCATATTGTTCAAAGCCTATTAAATGTAAAATGTTGAATGGCTAAATGCTGAGTGCTGAATGGCTGTAATTAATAGCTAAAATTAAAATCTTTATGTTGTTTCTACATTAATTTGAAGATTCAATGTGAAATTCTGACAATATAAATGCATTATATTAATTTGTGATTAATCAGGAATAATAAATAATAATGTGTTTAGTTTTTTTTTTTCATGATTGACAGCATAAAAAAAAATATTACTGATATTTTGTGTGAATTATTCACTACTCTTTTCCTTTTTTTGTCTCTCTAATTCTTTAGGTCAGGGAGGTGCAAATCCAGCTAATATTGCAGATGCAATGGTCGATGCAGTTGCCGAATTTGTGAAGAAAAAGAAACCAGTGCATGTAAAATTTGTGAAGTTTCTTATATTCCAGACGAACATGGTGGAAGACTTTCACCAAAGCATGATCAGAAGATCTGGTGAGAAAATAGAAGAGGATAAAAGTCTGTTTACCAAAATTAAAGGTCAGTATATAGAATTTTAAAAAAGTATGATAATCCCATCCATTCTTATTTTTTGCTGAATACAGTAATTGATCATTCTGTGTGTGTGCCCCCCCCCCCCCCCTTTTTTCATTAAACATATACCTGGATTAAAAAATATATATATACTTGTTTGGGGGTGAAAATTCAGAATCTCCCAGAAATGAAGATTTTGTAATGGTAGGCCAAGAAATTGAGCCAGCTGTGTTTCAACTCTGTGGTGAGACACCAAAGGACCTGAGTGAAGCCAGGGACATGATCAACAGCATGATATTACGGGAGCATGTGACCATCCCAATCCATGATCCAGCCATTGCTCATTTCACCAGAGAGGATGTAGAAACACTGAACGCCATGCAGAGAGAGCTCACAGTCAGTGTCCGGCTTGAGAAGAAAGGACAAGACTCTGTCATCACACTGGAGGGTCTGACAAAAGATGTTCAAATTGCAGACAGTCGTATTCAAGACATGATCCGCAAGATACAAAAGAACCAACATTGAAGAAGTGTGGTTAAGCAGTGTGGTTAAGTGGTAATATCAGGAAAATAGACAGCTTTAAAAACTTTGATATTTTGACCAATTATGAGCTGGAACAGGCCTTTCAGTAGAGACAGCCTTCGGTGAGAATCAAGATTAACAATGATGAATATGAGGATGATTTCGTTCGCAAAGTGGCCATGGTAAAAGTGAGGATTGAATTGAAAAAAGTGGAACTGTAAAGTGAGATTATTTTATAATTAAGACCTTTGATTAGAATGGCATCATGTACAAAGATTACTTACTCAAGTTTGAGATTTTTCATCTTGTTGTCCGAACAGAACAGCACTTTTTGGAAAACTTCATGATCAAAAAGGGGGAACTGGAATATATATATATATATATGTATGTATGTATGTATATATATATATACATATATATATATATATATAATATATACATATATATATATATATATATATATATATATATATATATATATATATATATATATATATAAACAAACAAAAAAAAACAATGAAAAGCATCTCTTCCACTCCAGATCAACAGTCATTGGTTCAGTCACAGCTTCATTGGCATGCATGGTATCAGTCAAATTCAGTATGGAAATGGTATATATTTTGTGATTTAAATCCAGAAATGAAATCTTGTTTTCCCTATGAAGATCTTCAATAGTGCTGATTTCTATAACAGTGTGACCGACAACCATGTTTGTGATCTTTAATGATGTACAGGCTTACCCAGAATACCTAATCACCTTCCAGTAATGATTATGAGATCTCATTTTCTGTCAGCTAGTGTTTTTTGTTGCTGTTTTATGTTGATTTGGTGAAGGTGAACACATGAAGTATAATGTATGTGTATGTATGTGTGGCAGGAATTGCAGTAATTATTACATTGTAGACTATACAGTGAATCCGGAATGTATTCATAGCGCTTCCCTTTTTCCACACTTTGTTTTAATATAAAAAATATAAAATATTATTAATAATAATAACTAATAAAAAAAGGGGGCAGTGGGCCAAATCAGCTGCCAGGCCACTGGGAATTCGCCCGGTGCTCCCGATGGCAGGTCCGGTCCTGGTTGTCATTATGGGGTACTGTTTGTAGAATTTTGAGGATAATAATGCATTTAATCACAATGGGCCATTTTGACCTCGATTTTCTTCCTGTTAATCTTTTTTGTTTGTTTTATTCTTGCATTAAAATGTAGAAAATATTAGTAAAATTTGATTTGAAAAAAAAAAAAAAGTCGACTTTTATATAAATATTTCATATATCGCATTTTGATATAATACCACATTTACTTTTGGCCTATGGCCCTCAAACAAGATTGATTTGTAGACCTTCACAGTCAAAAGTTTGAACAAATTTGCTTTTAACATTCCACATGATTTAAGAGACAAATAGCCTTAATTGAAAACCATGCTGAAGACACCTACTGGTCAAGACATCGTAAATGCAACGATAATACAACCCAAAAATGGCTTGAATGAAACAACATTATGTATTTTCCTTTGCTTTATGTAACACCAGTATTTACTATAGTTGTGATACCACGTATAAAAAATTTAATTGAACAGGCCTACAGGGGGAAACACTGAGAAAAAAAAAAAAAAAAAAAAAAAAAACTCAGTTTCACAGTAAACTTACACAGAAACGAAAGTGAAAGTGAGGGCGTGATCCCTATATAAACTCTGACTCGCATGTCATTTCCTAGTTGATCAGAAAGATCGCGATGAACGAATATTATTCCATCATTGTAGAGGGAGACTGGGGGCCTGAACAGGCTAAAAGTGTTAAAAATAAACTTCAGATTTACTTCCAGAGTAAGAAGAAATCTCAAGGAGGAGACTGCGTCGTGCAATATGATGACGGAAGTAACTTCGCTACGATCCTGTTCAAATCGTCTGACAGTAAGTGCTGAACACAAAAGCATATGTGGACAAACATAATTTTTGTTTTCAAGCTTTCCAGACGCCTAGGGTAATTTCGGGCTCAAATACAAAGTGCGACAAACTCTCGCGAAGATAGCACTTGTAAAATCTGTGAATTTTAACGTTCAAATTGGGCTATCATTACCAGCTAACAAGGCCAGCGGACCAGTAGCAAAGTTGGACAAATGTAAACATTAAATATACGTGACAAAACAATAGCAGGTTTTTATTAAGGCTACATTAAGAAACAAGTCCGTAGATGAAATAAATAAAGATAATATGAAAACAATAAAAACAGTGATAACTGTATTTTAATGTATCCTTGTTATAGTTACAATAATACATGTATTGTTTTATATGTTACAGCAATCACTGTAACAAGAACACCTTAATATACATGTACATGGAACAAGAACACATAAAAAAAAAAAATTGTGACAAAAAGTATGTATATTTGATACAGATATTATTATTATTATTATTTTTACCTAGTACAATATAATAAAAAATATACACCAAGATATATATATATAAAAAAAGTAAGATATGTTTATGTAGCCTATTAATTTAATACTGCTCATACAGTGGCCCTTAATTTATTTTGATGTCAAAGCCTTGTTAAATATTTGTAATATGTAATACAGAAATATACTGTGGGGAAAATGCATAGTTTTTAGGAGCTTCTTCATGTGTCTGTTTCCATTTGTCAGCACTTTTCTTTTAAGAAACCGCTTGTAGCTTCTCTCTGTTGTATCTCTGTCTTGAAATTACAGAACAGTTATTATCAATATTTGTTTACCAAGCAATAGCCTGCCAGTTCAACTTAATTTTAGTTTGTGCGCCTTGAAAACGACGTCAACGATTAGGCAGAGGCCACACTTTTCTGGAAAGCAGATGGGGCCAAAAGTCTATAAACAGAACAAAATTTGATCATGTCAACGTCCATGTACGAGGAAAACCTTTTCAAAACTATAATATAGGCCGATGTAACATCATTGTTAATCATCAAATTATAATCACATTCACTAATATCACATAACATGATATACAGTATAGCTTACTGTGGTGTTTTTTAAGTGATGTGATGTGTCTGATTTAGTATGACTGTTTGTGTTTAAGTCCAAGATAGCGTGCTCTCAAAGGCAGAACACATTATTACCATTGACAATCAGAAAATCAAGTTGAAAGTGTACAAACCCAGTGATGCAGAGGAACAGGCAGACAGCACTGGACAACAAGTAAGTAGACTTGTTACAAAATGCAGAATTAGGACCACAATGCTTTTACATTCAAACCTCAGATGAGTGGCTCTGTAAATCAAACCCATTAGATTGCATGAAGTCAGTAAACATGAACAGAATGGTCTATCATAAGATAAATTAAGATTAATTCAGTTTTATGGTTGCAATATATTTGTATTTTAGAGTTTCTCTAAGAAGATGGTTGTTATTTCTCCATATTGTTGAAAAGGCTGGAGTAGAGATACCAGTTAACTAAACCTACTTGTTTAGTTCTCCATACACATAATTGTAAATGCTTTATGTTTATGTGATTTCAGACAGAGCAGGCATGTGGATATCAGGAACAAAGTAAGTAAATCATCTGAACTTTGGTCTCTGGCTGCTTACGTCTATATAATGTTTATTGGTTAAGTTTTTGTAATGTTATTGAGGAAGTACTAATTAACATCCATTTTTGATAGTAAATATATAAGTTATGTAGTTAATAATTGATACAAAATATTATTTTGTTTGGTAACTGTAGCTGACACTGGTAGCTGAGTTTATATGAAAAATATTTAGCATTGAGATTTAATAAAAATGTGTCACTTTTATTTTGCCTGTAGACCAAAGTGCCTCTCAGACTGATGTGGATGTGAAGAAGCCTCAAGAGTCAAGTGCTGTTGTCCTGGAGAACCTTTCAGATGATGTTAATCAAGATGTTTTGACTCTTTTGGTGGAGAACATCAGCAGTCTTTCTGAAAATGATTTTAGCATGGAATTAATACCAGAATTAAGAAAAGCTGTTGTGACCTTTAAAAATCCCAGTGGTAAGTTATCCTATAAAATATACATATATTTTTTTAAATCATAATTTAAACATTTTACTTAGTCATTTTTTATTTAAATTCATTTAGTTTAATCTTGATTACATAACACTTGGGGTTTATGTGATGGTCTTTTTTTTTGGACTGGGGAAAGTATTGTATTTGAGTTTGTATGGCATTAATTATTATTATTTGTTTTTTTAACGATACCTTTAATATTTTGCTTGGATACATAGTTGTATGTTGTTTTTATGGCTTGATTAAATGTGTCTGGCACTTTCAGTAAAATTACATTTTGAAAAAAATATATATATATCTTAACAGCTGCAGAACAGTTCCTTGAGAACAGCAGGACACATGAAAAATTTAAGAGGAATAATCTGAGGGCCCGTGCACTGGAGAGAAGCACATGTGTGCGGGTGGAGGAACTTCCAGCTGAGGCCAACAACAACAAGATGCTGCTGGAACTGTATTTTGAAAAATGGGGCGGTCCAGTAGAGGAAGTTATCACAATTCCATCAGAGCAAGCAGCCATTATTATTTTTAAGGAGGAAGAAGGTAAATACATTTGCATTTGCTGATAGTCTTCGCTATTACAGTTAAGAAAAAGTAAAACTTCTTAAACTAAGTAAAACTTGTCAACATCAATGCATTGATTCACCATGCCTACATCTTTCATTCTTTTCAGCCAAAGAGAGAGTTTTGAAGCTAGAGAATAACATCTGTGATGTTCTAGTCAAGATATATCCCTACTTCAAATCACTTGAAACTGTCTTGTATGGTGGCAAAAGACCCGATTTGAAGCTGCCTGAACCCATTACAGTCAGTGTACATCCTGCCATCAGGGAGTTCATCCTCAAGAAAGGGCAGATTTCCTCTATTAAAGACCAGATGAGCTCACACTTCTGCCACATAATCATGGACAAACCTGAAGTTTTGCTCAGTCCTGATCCAGCATTACTGAAACAGAAAGGAGTTACCAGAAGACACATTGATGGCTGGAGTAAGAATGCAACTGATGCCTTCAACAAAATCATCGCAAACTACACAACATCTGAGTGGACTGTGTCACACGCCTTGTGGTCTACAGTGGAGAGTGATGTTAAGGAATTAGTGAAAGATCAGGTTTTCATAGATTTGGATGCCTCTAAAGGGGTGCTGACACTGGCAGGAATGACCCATGAGATAATTGGACTGAAATCCATAATGGAGAAAATTTTAGAGAGAGCAACAAATCAAATAGAGAGAGAGAAGAACAGTGTGACAGAGAACATGAAAATGTCTCCTGTCATGTACTTTCTGCTTGAACAAGATGGCCTGAAAAGTGCTAAGGCTGTTTCTCCACACCTGCGCATTGACTACAACAAAAAAAATAACAGATTAGATTTATCAGGCCTTCACACCGAAATTCTCATTTTCAAGAATTGGGTCCTTGAGAAGAATATAAATATAAAACAGAAGCACTTACAGATTAACCATTCAATCGTAGAGTTTCTGAGATCAGTGGATTGTGATGAAATGTCCAGAGATCTCTTTATATCTCATGGAATAATTGCGGTCTACACAATCGAAACTGTAGATGTTGTTGTGATTGGGAGCACAGAAAGAGCACTTGCTGAGGCAGAGAAGAGGATAAATACAGTTCTTACAACCAAAGACCTCACTGTAGAAGATCAGGGTGTCCTACAAATGCCAGCATGGCAGGATCTCAAAAAACAATTGCAAGAATTGTTCAACACTTCCAAAAAGACGTCTGTGATTATACATTTATCTAAACAGAGAGACAAGGTAACAGTGACTGGATTCAGAGAACCAGTGATGGAGGTCAGTGAGAATTTAGGAAGTTTCATTGAGAAACACACTAGAATTGAAGAAACTGTTCGTGTCAAATCACATGCAGCGGTTGAATTCATAAAAGTCCAAAAATCACAAGACTGGCAGCATTCTATTAAGTCTGATGAGGTGAAAGTCCGTTTTGATTCAAAGAGACCCTGGATTAAACTGTCTGGAGAGCGTACATTTGTCCAGCCAGCTATGACTCTGTTTAAAAGGCTGGCAGATGCTCTCTACACGGACACACTGATAATTAAAAAGGCAGGAGCAAAGAAATACTTCATGGAGCATGGTAAAATGATGATCTCAATGCTGTTGAAGGAAAAAAGTTTTGTGGTGGTTCTTCAGGAAGATGATATGCTGGATGCAGAGGAAGATGAATTTACTGAAGGTAGCTTTGAAGATATTGGCCAAGTTTCTTGTGAGGTTCAAGTGCCAGGTGGAGTAACTGTTACTGTCAGGAAGGCAGACATTTGCAAGATCAATGTTGATGCTGTGGTCAATGCTGCAAATGAAGATCTGAAGCACACTGGTGGTGTAGCTTTAGCACTTCTCCAAGCTGCTGGACCAAGTCTGCAGCAAATCTGTGACCAACTCACAAAATCAAATGGGCCTCTGAAGCCTGGAGAAGCTATCATCACTGACGCTGGTCGTCTTCCCTGTAAATATGTGGTGCACGCTGTTGGACCTCGCTTCAGAGATTCAGACAGACCTACCACTGTGCAACGCCTGAGACGTGCTGTGAGGGAAAGTCTGAACCAGGCGTCAAGCAAAAACTGCTCCTCCATTGCAATTCCAGTTATTAGCTCAGGGGTATTTGGTTGTCCTCTTGATCTTTGCACTGAATCAATCGCTAAGGAGGTGTGTGAGTACATTGAATATCATAAACGCAGAGGGTCTAATAGCACATTAACTAAAATTCACTTGGTTGACAATAATGACAACACTGTGAATGCCATGACTCAAGCTGTCAGAAAAGAGTTTGCTGCTTATAACCCCAAAATGACTTTCCCTCAAGCCAAACCCCATGGGCATAGTGACTATGACCAAGGCTATCGTGGAAATGGTCGTGGAAACTATGGTCAGAAAGACCAAGATTTTGAAGTTTTCAAAGGTCGTGGTAATAGAAACTTTGAAGACAAAGAACACTGGAGGAGAGAAACTCCAAGCTATGGTGGCACCCCAGATATAGCTGAAGGATTGAGTGTTCTTAAGACCAAAACTACACAAGAGGGACTAAAAATCACTCTGAGCAAAGGGAACATCCAGGATGCGATTGTAAGTGAATCTAAGATTACTTGTCATTATAGAAACAAAGAGAAGAGTTTTTTTTTTTTTTTTTTTTTTTACTGAATGCCAGTAAAAAGAATCCTACAAAACCTTAATACAATAAATATCTACCCGAGAAGCAACCCTTCTTAAGAAATCATACTTGAAAAATTCCTCTCCTTTTACAAGTGTATCATTTGTTTCTTCTGCAGGCCGATGTCATTGTAAACACTATATCGCAGGACTTGGACCTCAGAAAAGGTGCAGTCTCCAACGCACTCCTTCAGACTGCTGGTCATCAGATCCAGTCAGAAATCACCAGAGCTGCTCGCTCAAACAATTTGAATTATGGTGAAATGCTCATCACAGATGGTTACAAACTGAAATGTTCCAAGGTCTTCCATGTTGTTTGTCCATTTTGGCACGGTGGACAAAACTCAGCAGATAAGGTGAGACATACATTTAATCAAACCGCAATCAAATGTATCCTTGTTAATCATTTTTATGTTGAATTTAAATTGGATAATGCAAATGTGTCCCATATGTAACCTACATATTTAGATGGTACTTTCTCAAAAGATAACAGATAATAGATATATTTATCTACATTTCAAAAGGTACTCATTCAGATCATTAGAGATTGCCTGAGAACAGCAGAAACACAACGAATGGCTTCAATCTCCTTCCCAGCTATTGGGACTGGGAATCTTGGCTTTCCTAAAGATCTGGTGGCCAGAATCATGCTGTCAGAAGTTCAGGAATTTAATTTTACAAACCTTCAAGAGGTGACTGTGATTGTACACCCTTCTGACAAGGAGAGTGTTGAGGTGAGTGAAATAAATATAGATTTAATTTAGATAGTCTACCATAGTTGCTCATGTTAATGTTATCTTGTATATTTCTGTGCTTTATCTATTAGTGTTTTACTAGCATCTTTAGACATGGGATTCAGGGTCCCGTCACAAAAGGATCACATCAACATATCAAGCCTAAAATGAATCTTTTTGCCAAATCAACTCAGACCTCTGGTAACACTTTCTTATCTAAAGTCCATTACACATTTTTTTTTCTGTTGTCACAGAAAACATATTGAACATTATTATGAATATATTATTTTCTTATAATTAGGGGTCGTTGGCAAAGTCTCCTCTCCCTCTCTTGGAGTGCACACTATGCAGCTGGGTCAAGTGACTCTGGAGGTTTCTTCAGGAGACATAACTAAAGAAAACACTGATGCCATTGTCAACTCCTCAAATCAGACATTTTCCCTGAAAGCAGGTCAATACAACTTTACATAAACGGTTACTTATTTTGGTTTCATTCAAAATTAATTTCACATTCAAAGAAAATTACAATATAAGTGCCACTTTTTATTTGTAATCCAGGAGTATCCAAGGCCATTTTAGATGCTGCTGGAGTGCAAGTTGAACAAGAATGTTTACAGACGGGTTTGTATACTTTCAAATTAGCCATTCTTCTAATTTATACTGAAAAAGAGATCATGTTAAGCTTAAGATGCTATAGGTATACATGTTTTTCCAATAGTGGGATCATCAAATATACAGCAAACAGAGATTGTGACTTCAGCCGGGCAGCTTCCATGTGGAAACATCATTCATGTTATTGGACGTAACAGTCCATCTGACATTAAGGAAGTTGTTTTGTCTGTTCTGAAGATATGTGAGTCACGGCAGATTACTTCTGTTGCCTTCCCGGCTCTTGGCACTGGTGAGAAACTTTGTGCATTCTTACTTTTCTACATTTAGATGAATTTTTACTTTTTTGGGGGTAAATATGTCTCTATACCTTTAGGTCAGGGAGGTGCAAAACCAGCTGATGTTGCAGATGCAATGGTTGATGCAGTTGTTGACTTTGTAAAGAAAAAGAAACCGGTGCATGTAGGGCTTGTGAAGTTTCTTATATTTCAGACGAACATGGTGGCAGACTTCCACCAAAGCATGATCAGAAGATCTGGTGAGAAAGTACAGGAGGAAAAAGGTCTGTTTACCAAATTTAAAGGTCAGTAAAGAAATATAATGCTCTTTACATCTTTTCATGTGAATAATTTTAAAGGGTTAGTTCACCCAAATATTAAAATTATGTCATTAATGACTCATGTCGTTCCAAACCCGTAAGACCTCCGTTCATCTTTCTGTCCCTCCATTGAAAATGTATGTACGGTATACTGTCCATGTCCAGAAAGGTAATAAAAACATTATCAAAGTAGTCCATGTGACATCAGAAATACATTTTGGTCCAAAAATAACAAAAATTACAACTTTATTCAGCATTTTCTTCCCTTCTGGGTCTGTTGTGAGCATGTTCATAACACTGCAGTGACGCCGCTGACGTACAACGCTGCTGACGTGTTTTCTATGTTATTGGGCGCACCAGAGAACACGTCAGCAGCGTCGTACGTGAACAGTCACAGCAGTTGCGTTCACAACAGTAGTTCAGTTGTAAGTTTTGTTATTTTTGGACTAAAATGTATTTTCAATGCTTCAGCAAATTCTAACGGACCCTCTGATGTCACATGGACTACTTTGATAATGTTTTTATTTTATTTTATAAAGTTTATTTTATTACCTTTCTGGACATGGACAGTATACAGTACATACATTTTCAATGGAGGGACAGAAAGCGCTCGGACTAAATCTAAAATATCTTAAACTGTGTTCCGAAGATGAACGGAGGTCTCATGGGTTTGGAACGACATGAGGGTCATTAATGACATAATTTTAATATTTGGGTGAACTAACCCTTTAATAAACAATAATTGAGCCCTCTTTTATTTCTATCAAACCTGTAGACTTGTTCTGGTCCAGAAGTTCAGACTCTCCTGCAAATGAAGAGTTTGTAGTTGTTGGTGAAGCTATTGAGCCAGCTGTGTTTCAGCTGTGTGGGGAGACACCAAAGGACCTGAGTGAAGCCAGGGACATGATCAACAGCATGATATTACGGGAGCATTTGACCATCCCAATCCATGATCCAGCCATTGCTCATTTCACCAGAGAGGATGGAGAAATGCTGAACGCCATGCAGAGAGAGCTCACAGTCAGTGTCCGGCTTGAGAAGAAAGGCCAAGACTCTGTCATCACACTGGAGGGTCTGACAAGAGATGTTCACACTGCAGAAAGTCGTATTCGGGACATGATCAGAAAGGTGGAAAGGAAAGAAAAGCGAAGGCGTGAGGCTTTTTTCCTAAGCAGTGTGATTCAATGGCAATATCAGGAAAATGGGCAGAGCATCAAAAACTTTGATATATTGATCAATTATGACTTGGAACAGGCCTTTCAGGATGGACAACCTTCAGATAAGAAGACAGATTTGTCTGTAAGAAGGCCATCAAAGATTAGTTTGGGGTCTAAATTAAGGTCAAATCTGTAGTTCAAGCAACAAAGAAGGCCATCAAAGATTAGTTTGGGGTCTTATTTTTGTTCACAGCTGCAGCTCAAAGATCTTTGCCTTCACACTGGGAGGATATGAAAGGACAGTCGGTTGTTCTTGTAAAACTCACAGCAGGCTCAAAAGAATATGCAGAAGTGGAGAAAGAGTTCACAAGCACCGGACTATCCAGTATCATTACAGTAAGACAATACTGAGAGGGAGGAGCAATGTGTATTTAATAGTTTTAAAAAGTTCTGTTGTCTAAATTTAGTAAAATGGTGTAATACTGTTTTGTTCATTTTTATTTGTCTGTAGATTGAAAGAGTCCAAAACAGTGCACTTTGGAGAAACTACATGATCAAAAAGGAGGAACTGGAAGATAAAAACAAACACACGAAAAATGAAAAGCGTCTCTTTCACGGCACTGGCCCTGATAAGACAGATCAGATCAACAATCATGGCTTCAATCGCAGCTTCGCTGGCATGCATGGTATCAGTCAAATTCAGTATAAACTTTATTTGTGCTTGTATCCATTTGTCTTTTAAATCAATAATGTATTACTCTTATTCTGTTTTTAGGAGCCATGTATGGGAATGGTTCATATTTTGCTGTGGACCCACGTTACTCAGCCCGAGGCTACTCTAAACCTGATATCAACGGACACAAACGCATGTACCTCGCCAGGGTGCTTGTTGGAGATTTCACTCAAGGAAAACAAGGCCTTCCTGTTCCCCCTGCGAAGAGCTCCAGTAGTGCTGATCTCTATAACAGTGTGACTGACAACATGACCAACCCAACCATGTTTGTGATCTTCAATGATGTACAGGCTTACCCAGAATACCTGATCACCTTCCAGTAATGATTATGAGATCTAAGTTTCTGTCAGCTAGTGTTTTTGTTGCTATCTTGATGAAGTTGAAAACAATATAAAATATTTACTTGGAGGAATTACAGAAATTGTTAGAATAATCTTTGCTGTGTAAATAAAAAAAAAAAATATGAGAGAACAATCAACCTACTTCCTACTTTAGTGGTTTAATCTTATGGTTCTCTTCTAACCTTATAGGGTTAATCAGAAACTGTTCGTTTTTATCCTGCTAATTTAACATATTGTGTAAAAGCCTACTGAAGAAAATGGGTTCAAGCTGAGCATTTCTGTTTTACAGTGGGGTGTAAGACCACTGTAAGACCACATCTGATTAAAATAAAATTATGTAACATTAAATTTAACAAAAGTCTTGACTGAAATACCATTTAGCAAATAAAACATTCTTTGAAACCTAATTTAATCATTTCAAATAAACTTCATTTTATGTTACTAATTACAATACATCACATGTTGCATTTAACTGCTTAGAATGATATATATATACATTTTTTTAGATTTATGTGGAGAGTATTTAATGAAACTTTTTGTTCTTAAAATCACAAAATTGTTTTTGTACAAGTATTGTTTTGGTGATTATGTCAGTCAGCTCAACTCTTCAGCATGGCTTGATATTTGAGTTGTATAGGTGATCGATTTATAAACATTATTAAAATGTGACAGTGGTTTATAAATGTTACACTTTGTTTATTGAATTCATTTATTTTTGTCCAGACATGAGGAAAATTCTGCCATGACAGTGCTAACCAAATCATTTAATTGAACTGATCCAACCAGTTCATTTAATTGCTCTAAATGCATGTGTCAAAGAAAGAGCATAGTATGATTAAATATCTATATTTGTTGCTTCATAGTGAGGGCTCAGTAACAAATATCCATCAGGAAACATCACTCGCTTAATTAAGTTGCATGTTCATGCAGGGCTTTTCTTTTTTTGTGTGCAGAGGGAGCTGGAGATGAAGTAAATAGTGATGCAGACAACACTTGCGAATCCATTATTTATTAGAGAGCAAATCTGCGATCCTAATAGAAATGATTTAATGCACATGAAAATTCAGTGATGATGCATACAAGGCATAGTAATAAAATCATTCAAGGCTTTACTGAAAACATTTGGGGCTTCAGACCCCTTAGCCCACCCTTTGCGCTGCCCCTGATCTCTTCTATACTGTGAAGGTGATTTGTTTGAATAGTCAAACCTTCTTCTCTGTTTATGGATTTGACCTACATAGCGTCGAAAAGACGAATGACATGAAACGGACTTGTATGGGTGTGAATTCAGTGAAAAATATGGGTGTGGTTTCTGTCTTCATCCAAATGTTTAGTTGAAAAACAGGTTAAGTGCACTTTGTTAGAATCAGGACATGATGACAGAGACTCAAAGTGTACGATAAAAGACGTGCAGGTAGGCTTAGTTAGCGTAGTTGAAGTTAGGCCAGTCAGACGAAATAAAGGTCAATCATAACTTTCAGGTTTCAAACCAGATTATATGCATGCTGTCTTTCTTGGTGTATCCAGACTGATCAAATTTGAAGTAGTAACCAGCCCAACTACATTGGTAGACCAGACACTTCACTGGTAATAGAAAATCACATCAGAAACATTCGGCCTTCACATTTCTTTATCCACGTGAGAAGTTCAGATGTTGGAAGGCTTAGTTGTTTATTTATTTTATTAACAGTGTCTTGATGTGCTTTATTGTTGGTATTTGAAACATCTGAGTCTACTGGTCTCTGCTTTCTTTATCCTTTTAAAGGAGTCTGTCTCCCCGAGGAAATAAATAAAGCAGACATCATGCGTCTTCAATTTGTCTTGCAATTTCAGTTACTTTATGGAGAGACAGCCATGACTTTTAATGTACATCTTTTCTATTGTGGGGTCCGCTGTTGGCATAATCTGCTTTAGTTTTTTGAATGTGTAAGACCTGAAATGATCTCCCCATGAAACCAAACCTCAGGAACTCACAGAAAACAGATGCCATGGAACAAAACAATAACAATAAAATGGAGAAGATATGATGTATCTTGTGATTTTGTTGTTTTCCCCTTCATATTTAGTATCGTTCTAAAGGTCTCCGGGCAATTGTTAAAAATAGTCTCAATTTCACAGCAGTCACTTGTATTATGAGAAAGATTTGAAGAATTCTGCTGAGGGGGTGTGTCCCCCTCAGGGTCTCTGGTGAGAATGTTTTCCCTTCTAAAGCCAGCTGTGGCCCTTGGGTCACAAGAGCCTAACAAACCAAATGGTATTTTATGGTTTTACAACTTAGATTGTAAGATTTATTCGTTCTGGTCTGGATATAAAAGTGAAAAATGACAAAACATTTTGGGATTCTGTAACCTGAAAACCCCCACAGTGTCTGTGAGTCTCTGGAGCTCTGCGCTAGAACTCTCACATACTGCTGTGTTACAGACTTTTAAATGAAATGTTCCCTCCTGGTGGAATGACCTGTCATCTTCAAGAATCGGCTAAAAACACATCTCTTCCGTCTTTATTTGACCCTCTAACTCTAGCACTCTCTAATCTAATTCTATTTCTTTGTTTATTTTTATTTTATTTATTTACTAACAGCTTGTTTTCTTTTTAAGAAGTAGAAAAAACTAACACTTGCTTCTCTAATCTTTTTGTATTCTATCTTTGTTTTCTTTTTATTTATTATACAATTAACAAAAGCAAAGGCCTCTAACACTAGCTTGCCCTATTTTTTTCTATTCTATGTTTTTTTATTATTATTATATGAAAAACTTGCTATGTGTTCTGCATTAAGCTTACTGAGACTTGTTATAACATCTGCATATAATTGCTCTTTTGTTGATTTTGATTGCTTCAATTGTCCTCATTTGTAAGTCGCTTAAAAAAAAAAAAAAAAAAAAAAAAAATATATATATATATATATATATATATATATATATATATATATATATATATATATATATATATATATATATATATATAAATTATAAAAGTGTCTGCTATATATATATATATATATATATATATATAGATATGTATATATATATATATATGTATATATGTATATATATATATATATATATACATACATATATGTATATATATATATATATATATATATGTATATATATATATACATATATGTATATATGTATATATATGTATATATGTATATATCTATATATATATATGTATATATATATATATATATATATATATGTATATATATATATATATATATATATATATATATATGTATATACTGTATATATAGGCTAAACTAACCTGTATATCTGGGATACTTATGAATATTCATGTATGCCTCGCCAACAAATTCTAAAAATCTCAGAAACTGAAAGTGTTATAACACTAGAGTCCCTGGAACTTTAACGTATTAGACTGCTCTGAACACAAGAATATGTTTAAAAATAATCTTCAGGCTTACTTTTAAAGAGAAGACTATATCCTGCATGATTCTGTTCAAATAAGAGTAAGTAATGATTAAGTATGGAAAATAGCTGTTTAAGTTATTTAGCAGTAGCATCTAATTGTTTTGATTGTATCATACTGTATTCTTTGTTTTGAAAGTTAGTGATTTGATAGTGGAGAAATATATATTTTTTATATATATATATATATATTCACCTTAAAGTGTGCAAATTAATGTCAAGTACAAAGAGTAATGCATTGTAACAGGCTTGGTGGGTTGTGACACTATTGAAAAAACATGAGTATGGAAGACAGAAGATGAGATAATAGATGAATTTAATTAAAATTTTGTTTAATTCCTTTAGTTAACCAAATTTCTTTTTTATACAGTCCCAACACAAACACCTTTAATTTTTGCACTGAAACTTTAAGTGTGACATCTCCAGGGGATAGTGAGATAAATGCAAGAAAGTTTATTTTTTTACTTTTTTATTTTTTTTTAAGCGAAAACAATCTAAAGAAGGATTCTGAAATCCTGTTAAACAGGTTTTGGTGTTTGTGAGGTTGCACTATTAACACTTCCTCATAAAGTATACCTTAGTAGCCTATACAAAGTGAAGTTTTTTTTTATTGAATAAAGGCATTTAGAATGTTACTATATATTTCTATTTCAAATAAATGCTTTTTATGAAAAAATCCCGAAAAATTATTCCACAAAATTATTAAACTATTATAAAGCCTCACAATGGTTTTCAATATAAATTACTGTTTCATTTCACCCCTTTTTTGATATAATCAACACTGAACTGATTTTGAATGAATAATAACTGTTTACTTTTAGAGCTTGCCAGTAAGACATGTGGAATTGCACACAATAAGCAAGCTAAGGTGCAGTTCAATATAGTTCTTTTTAATATATATATATATATATATATATATATATATATATATATATCAGTCTATATATTTTACTGTGTCAACAATTTTTGTGCACATGTGCTTAAATGTGTTAGGGAACCCCAATGTATGATGCAGGAGGGAGCTGTGATTAAACAACTGTCATATAAAGAAAAACAACATGGATCAAAAATAGTGAAGTAGTCCTCAGATGCCATGTTCATTACATCAACATTTTAGAAAAAAATATGTTGTGGTTAAAACTGCTTCTTGAACGAGCCCCAAATCTTATGGGAGTAAAATGATATACATGTATGTTAATGTGATTTGTCTGTAAATGAATTATTGAATCAATTCATTAGCTGAATTACTCCACCACCTGCACATAGCCTCATTAAAGACAGTCCCAAAGCTACTTTTGGCCCTCTGGTGGTTGAAATATAAAAGTGCAAATTACTTGATAAGGAAAGTTGTTTTGGTAATTGCATCATAATATTCTGTGCAGATGAATCTAATAGTTTGAGGTGCACTTCTGTGCCCCTAGTTACAGGTAAACATCTTATCAGTGAGAAAGACAGCTTACAACTTTTTTATTATTTTGGGAACATTTCTATCAGTGTTCTTGTTTTGAATATTTCATATTCTGTAAAAATTTTAACAGACAAAAATCAACAAATCTATGGCGAGACCGACAAACAGTGTGACAGAGTACATGGAGATTTCTCCTGCCATATACTCTTTGCTTGAACAAGATGGTCTGAAAAGTGCTGTTCCTACACTCCATGACCATCACTACATGAACAAATTAGTATTTTCAGGTTCTAAAATGGATACTATTATCTTCAAGAATTGGGTCCTTGAGAAGCAAATAAATATGAAACAGAAGCCCTTACAGACTGATCGTTCAGTCCTCGAGTATCTGAAATCAGTGGATTGTGATGAAATGTCTGGAGATCTCTTCATATCTCATGGAATAACTGCTGTCTACACAATTGAAAATGGAGATGTTGTTGTGACTGGAAGCACAGAAAAGGCACTTGCTGAAGCAGAGAAAAGGGTGAATATTGTTCTTACATCCAAAAGCATCACTGTAGAAGATCAATGTGTCCTTCAATTGCTGCAATGGTTGGATCTTATCAGGAGCCTAGAATGTTTGTACAACACAGCCAAAATGGGGACTTGGTTTATAGACTGGTCAGTGCATAAAGACAAGCTTACAGTGAGTGGTTTCAGAGATTCTGTGAAGGAGGTTAGTAAGAGGATAGAATGTTTCATTGAGAAACACACTAGAATTGAAGAAACTGTTTGTGTTAAATCACATGCTGTGGTTGAATTTATAAAAGACAGAAAACCACAAGAATGGCAGCATTTTATTAAGTCTGATAAAGTGAAAGTGAGTTTTGATCCAAAGAGACCCTGTATTAAACTGTCTGGAGAGCGTGCATTTGTCCAGCCAGCTCTGACTTTCTTTAAAAGTTTGGCAGATAATCTCTACACAGACACACTGATCATTAAAAAGGCAGGAGCAAAAAAGTACTTCATGGAGCAGGGTAAAATGATGCTTTCAATGTTTGTGAGGGAAGATGGATTTATGGTGGAACTTCAGGAAGATGATATACTGGAGGAGGAGAATGATTTTTCTCAAGGTACTGTTGATGACCACACAAAAATACAAATCATTAAAATCAGATTGGGCAAGATACAAACTGAAATCTCTTGTCTTTGTTGCTTTATATTGAGGGGCTCTAGGCAGAGTCTCCAGTTCCTGTTTTAATGTGCACATTTTGCAAATAGGTCATGTGACCCTGGAGGTTTCATCAGGGGACATAACCAAAGAAAAAACTGATGCAATTGTCAACTCCTCAAATCAGACATTTTCTTACAAATCAGGTTCAATGTTTATATATTCAACTTCATATAACAATTTTAATGCAAACTTATTTTAATGCATTTACAGTTCTAAGTTCCATTGAGAATTTACTTTGAATTTAAATCAATTATAATCATGCTTTTATTAAGACACTAATGCAACTGTCAATGTCTCATTGCTATCTAGGGGTGTCCAAGGCGATTTTAGATGGTGCTGGATTATGGGTAGAACAGGAATTATTACAAATGGGTGCGTTAACCATTTGTCTAGTTTGTGAACTTTCAGTTGAAAATGTTTTGATTTATTGTTTAAGAGAGATCTATTAAAACTTGATCTTTAGTATGTGTATTTTTCCACAGCTAAAGATACAAATTTTCAGCTAACAGAGATTGTGACCTCATCTGGCAATCTCCCATGTAAAGAAATCATACACATTGTTGGATGTAATAAACCATCTGATATTCAGCTTAAGGTATTGTCTGTTCTAAAGTTATGTGAGAATCACAGATTTACCTCTGTTGCATTCCCAGCTTTAGGCACAGGTAATTCTACCTTCATTTCTTCTTCTTCATTTATTTATTTCTTTTTATCATTTATTTGTTGATTACCTAGCTAAAATTTTGTTCTTGTTGACTTCTTGCAATAATTACTATTTTACAAAATTTAAATCCCCTCATCTTTTTCCCAAATTTACACTTTAGGTCAAGGTGGAGCTAATCCAGCTGATGTTGCAGATGCGATGATCAGTGCAGTGATTGAATTTGCGTTTAAAAATGAACCAGTACATGTTAAAAGTGTGGAGTTCATTATATTCCAGACAAGTATGTTGGCTGACTTTCATCAAAACATGCACAAAAGAGCCATGAAGCCGAAGAAAGGCACGATTAGCAGAACTAAAGGTACAGTTATAATAAAAAAAAGTATTACCTTTCATATTTGTAATGTTATTATGTACATGTCACCGAAATGTGCAGACGCACACACAGACACTCACACACACACACACACACACACACACACACACACACACACACACACACACACACACACACACACACACACACAGTTATGCAAACACATTTAAGCGAATATAGTCTAAATATTCTTATAGAGAGCTATATGTACTGCAATAAACAGCAGCTCCTTTTCATCTCCCTGGGGGGTTTCAGAGTGTCATGTTACTATACAGTTATTTAATAATAATAATAACAGGTTTTGTACAGTGCTTTTATTTCTGAGAGTGATTGTTTGTTGATCACAAAGTACAAAGCATATGAGAAAAACTAGGATGCAGGGTGTATTCACAGCAACCACCATTAATGTCTACAGTGCATTGAATGGAGCGCTGTGATTGGCTGAGCGGATATATTGCATTCTGTAGAGAAGGGAGACTGGCGTTTGTCACAGTTTTGCTTTTATTTATTTAATATTTATATTTTTTAAGGGGATTTTTCTAAATATTAACATCGCTAATATGCAAAAAAAAATTTGGTCAGTGCACTTTGGCAAATTCTCTCATCAGAAACAACAAAGTGCGGATGTACATGCGATGTAAGAGATTAATTCATCATACACTGCAGACAACATTGCTGATTTTTAGTGTGCTTACACTCGGTAGACTGAATACAGTGATATTCTTTGATAATGAATGTTCTTTGCTCTCATAATTTGTTTGTTTGAATAATCGTGGACATGCAGCGTTACTTAAAGGGGTCCTATTATGCTTTTTTACAAGGTCCTGATTTTGTTTTGGGGGTATACTAGAACAGACTCTCATACAAGGTTGTTTGAAAAACACATTATTTTTGACATATTTTACATTATTACAACACCTCTCTCCCCAGTCTGGCATGAATGGCTCGAATAGTTCATGTACAAAATGAAGGCCTGCCTTCTGAAATACTAAATATGCTGTGTTTATTTAGCTGGGCCAGTGTGTGTTGTGATTGGCACCACTCGGCGCCTGGGTGCGAAATGTCATGGCCCTTACCATAGCCTCCTGCGAGCTTCAGTCTAAATATTTTGCCAAAATCAAATCAATTTGATTACAAGGTTAAATACAAATTAAGTCTTATTAAAATATTTTGTCTTAATATGGTTTTTCTACTTGCCTAAAACGTTATGATGTGCATAGTTAATGGATTACACTAGGCTACAGTGGTTTGAGTGCGTTTAACCAGAGACTAGAGAACAATTAAAAAGGGGGGGGGGGTCAATAAAACAGAATCAATAACAACAGCTAAGTAGTCCCTGTATAGTAGAATATTTTTGATAGCAAGCAAAATATGTTTGCTGCATAAATCAGACTCAGGAGGTGCTTTAAAGCGGGAGAAACAGAGGTTTCCCCAGTAACTGCTGTACACAAAGCAGCGCTGAGCTCACAAACGTTGCTTTATCAGGTATATAACATGCAAGATGAAATGAAATTGACATCAAACATTTAATAGACTTATTAAAGATAGTCTTCCTTCAAAAATACAGTGATATAAAAACACCCGCACCTTGTTTTGATTTTTAATCGAAGCCTTTTGGAAAATCAGTCGCCTTTGATATTGTGAGCGCCACAAATAAATAAATGTATGGGAAACACAGCACAACCACCAGAGCCCAACTTCAGTCGAAGACTAATAAAAAAGTAAGTAAATAACTCACCACTTGAAAAGTGCCAGAAAAGATGATATGTGGGTTTTTTTTAGTGAGTGTTCAGCTTGTTGTAATTAAAGGTACATCTCTGCCAATTACTTTGTGTATTTAAAAATACAATACAGATTTGTATTCTAGTAGTGTAAGTAATGTTCATTTAACCAATAAAATGTGACTGACACTCAAATTTACATTACAAAAAAAAATATGTTATATGTGCATATGTTGGCATATTCCCCCACATTCACACCACCAGTTCATGTTGGCTCTCATCCTCACGTCCTCAGGCTGTTGAGCGATCGCAACCTCCTCCTCCTGTCGTTCTATTTCCAAAGCACGCAGCTCGTCTTCTGTAAACTCTGGTTCAAATAGGTATGGTTCTGGTTCTTGACTGTCTGAGAAGTCACCCTCTTCGTCTATCTCAAAATCAGCCATGTTCATCGCCATTCGTGTACTGTAAGGAAAATAGCCAGGCAGCTACTATTCACGCCGGTATGTTGACGGAAGTCGTGGGATTTCATGTGTTGCGTGATATCTCTGCGCCGAAGTAGCAGTGCTTCACCTAAGCAGCAGTGCTTCACCTGTGCTTCCCCATAATATAGTCCCAAGTCAATATCTGCCTAGGAAATCGCCTAGTGTTAATCTGGATCGCTATTTGTACTCGTTGTGAATACGCAGGCCACAAGAAGTAATTAGGTGGGGTTTTTTTTTTTTTTTTTTTGATCACTTTTACTCAGGCCATGCTAGCTGGCAACAAAGGATTCCATTCATTGTGCTAAGCTAAGCTAACGCCGACCCAGTCAAACTAAAACAATGCATGCACTGACACAAAAATGCATTTGCCCACCTATCTAAATGTAGGAAATAATGTGAATAAGCCCTATTTCAAAAAACGGTGGAGTGTTCCTTTAACACGGATAATGAACTCAACTGAATCATCATCACTAAAATTACTTGAGCTGTGTAATGACACTATTATCTTTTTAGAGCTGCTTTACAGCATAGTTTGATTTTGTTTACTAGAGTGAAGCTGCTTTGAAACAATCTGTAATTTATACAGCATTATAGAAATAAAGGTAAATTGACTTGACAAGTCCAAAAACCAAGCTGCCAAAATAATTCGTTTTGTACCTTCTTCTCCTTATTACATAAGACTGCCCGCATAGACACACAAACTCTGTATAAGTTAAACAAAACTCTGGCTACAATGTCCAGTGCTGCAAAAATCATGTTGTAAAAAAGAACCCAAGGGTTGGATGTAAAATACAATATTGTAAGCCACACTTTACTTAATGATGATTAGATAATCACAACATTTAAGTCTTAAAGGAGACACAAAGTCCAATTTGAATTCTGAAACATCCTGAAACATTTTGATTGGTGGTCAAGCCAGCCAGTTATAATTTAGACTTGTCTTTGTTTGCCTGGAATTATGGCACACTGTAATGCTGCTTTGTGAAAAACAAGTGAACAACTGGAGCTTAGAGAGCAGCAAGCACAGATGTTGGGCACCAGGGAAGAGAAAAAGTGAAACTGTACAGGCAAAAATGAAGTCTGCACACATTTCCTCTAGATAGATAAGCATTTGATCAGTTCATGTGAGTGCAAAATGGTGGTACATGCACGGAATTGTAGCAGAAAATCATCTGGTCCTAATTTATATTAGGTGTCTTTAGTACTAATGTCCAAAATGTGTCTGACTATATTATACTTTTAACAACCTCTTTGTTTCTCTCTATAACATGTAACTGGACAAAAGGTAAAAAGATATTGTTTGATGAAATCAAGCCAGCTGTGTTTCACTTGTGTGGGGAGACGCCAGCGGATTTGAATAAGGCCAGTGCCCTGATCAACAGCTTGATTAACCAGGAACATATGAACATCACAATCCATGAACCAGGCATTGCTCATTTCACCAATGAGGATTTAGAAATGCTGAGCAAAATGGAAAAGGAACTCAAAGTAAGTGTCATAACTGAGAAGAAGGGACAAGACTCTGTCATTACATTGAAGGGCCTGACAGGATTCGTCCAAACTGCAGAGAGTCGTATTCGGGATATTATCCGCAAAGTGGAAAGGAATGAACACCGAAAAAGCCTGGCAAATTTGACCAGCAGTATAGTTGAATGGCAATATCTAAGTGGTCACAACTTTAAAGCATTTGATATTTTCACCAACTGTGACTTGGAAGAGGCCTTTAACCACCAAACAACCTCTGTACAAATCAAGATTGACAGTGCAGTGTATGATGCAGACATATTTCGCAAAGTTGCCACAAAGGGAGGAAAACGTGTTGAACTAAAAAGAGTAGAACTGAAAGGTGAGAAACACAAATGCAGGTTAAACATTGCAGTTATGAATAGCCCAGAAAGTCAACAAAATTAGTTTTGTTTTTTGTTTTTTTCATCTTTTCTGCAGCTGCAGCTCAAAGTTCTTTGCCTTCACACTGGGAGGACATGAAAGGACAGTCAGTTGTTCTAGTCAAACTCAGAGCAGACTCCAAGGAATATGCAGATGTGGAAAAGGAGTTTAAAAAAACTGGACTATCCAGCAATATCATTAAAGTAAAACTATTTATATTTGAACTGCTACGAATGTTCTAATCTGTGTAAAGTTATTAGTTTTGAAAGTTTCTAATTTTTGTACCATGATGTCTTCTGCACAGATTGAAAGAGTCCAGAATAGTGCACTTTGGAGAAACTACTTGATCAAAAAGGAGGAACTGGAAGTTAAAAACAAGCACACAAACAATGAAAAGCTTCTCTTTCATGGCACTGGCTCTGATAAGACAGATCAGATAAACAATCAGGGCTTCAATCGCAGTTTCGCTGGCATGCATGGTACTACCTAACACGTACCATAATCTTTTACGATTTAAAGGTATTGTATTTGCATTTAGGATTAACATAATTTTATTATGTTTTTAGGAGCTTTGTATGGGAATGGCACATATTTTGCTGTGGATCCAAGTTATTCAGCAAAAGGCTACTCTAAACCTGATGCCAAAGGACACAAACGCATATACCTTGCCAGGGTACTTGTTGGTGACTTCACTCAAGGAAAAAAAGGCATTTGTACTCCCCCCAAAAAAAGTTCACAAAGTGTTGATCTTTATGACAGTGTGACAGATAAAACTAACAACCCATCCATGTTTGTGATACTCAAAAAATTACAATCATACCAACAATAAAAAACAACAAAAAAAAATAAAAAAAATCTAACAGTTTAACACTAATATTCTTTAGCCCAACTAAATATGTTAACAGTAAGTTTCTGTAGGCCTACTATATATGGTAAATAACTGTAATTACATTTAATGTGACTTTACAGTAAAATACTTTTGAAATTATGGTTTTTGGAAGTTAAAAAGAACACGTCATTGGATTAAAAAAAAAAAAAAAAAAAGTAAAATGACATTCCCAGAATGAAGGTTTTTTTTTTGTTTGTTTGTTTTCATCAAAATAACCGCTTCTTCTAAGTTTTTTTCCCTAAACATTTGTGTACATTAGAGTTTTATCTTACATGTAATGTTGTTAAATTAATGTTCATTGCATTATTTCAGTATCATGTATGTTACCAGTATGGTGTTTCGTATTTATATTAATGACAATGTGTGCACCTTCTATATATAAGTATTTCCCTCTCCAGAGGTGAACAGTATTTTTGACCCATAATACATTTGGACTTTTAAGTTACATTTGTATATTGTTGAGTCTGATATCATTATTCATTGTCATTCTTATTGTTTTTTTGTTTTTGTTTTATATTAGAATACTTGATATAAAATTCAGTGTAAGATGAGTTCAAATAAGTCCAGGTGAGTTTTTATTAAAGATTTAAATCTGTTCATTTAAAGGTGACATATCATGAAAATCTGACTTTTCTGGGTTTTAAGTGCTATAATCAGATCCCTGGAGCATCTACCAATCAAGGAAACGTGAAAAAAATTAAACAAGTAACTTTGTTTTAGTAAACTTTTTTCTGCAAGCGCAAATGAGCGTGTCAGATTTCGCTCCCTTGGTGAAGTGGCAATGGGATCTCATTATAATATTACCGTCCCTTAATTTGTAAGTTTATACCCAGGCGCCGTGATTGTGTTTTCACAGACAACGGTGTACTAGTTCTAATGCCCTGGAGAAAGTTTGAGCAAAACATGCTAACTGTTCTGTCTTTGGCTGCACAGATGAGAACAGAACACTATTTAGAGTACCAGACTCAGACGAGACAAGAGAGCAGTGGATTTATTGATTTATTTAATGTATATTGCTGCTGCCACACAAATCTAAAAAACACAAGCAATTTATTTCCCAGCTGTTTACCTTCACAGACATAACCGACTGTTTCTGTAACTCATGTGTGCTTTTAACGTAAACTTGTGTGTGAATGAGAACTTCGTTTAGTACTCACATGCTGTGTGGTGGCTGCTTTCTTTCTGCATGCTTTGGATGTGTGCACTCAGAAAACCGTTTGGTTTAAAACACAAGATTTTAGCCGATAAACATGATAATCATAACCAAAACAAATGTTTTTAGCAGGTACGATCTGTAATGGCGCTAATGACGCAGCTCTGTTCTTGAAAAGAATCCTTGCTCCTTTGTCCTCCTCCTCCCCCTCCTGCTTCATCTATTATAATAGCTGACGACTTTGCCACGTTTTTCATTAATAAAATTAAAAACATCAGTGCACAATTTTCCACACCACAATCCATCAAGCACATCTCACCAGCAAACATACACTCATTCACATCCTTCTCTTCACTCTCTGAGGCCAAAGTCTTCAAACTCATCCTTTCTAATCATCCTGCTACTTATCTGCTTGATCCTATTCCATCTCATCTCCTTCAAGCCATTTCTCCTGCAGTTGTACCTGCACTCACTCACATCATTAACATATCCCTCCACACTGGTGTTTTCCCCTCATCATTTAGACAGGCTCGTATGACTCCACTACTTAAAAAACCCACCCTCAACCCATCTCTTTTAGAGAACTACAGACCAGTTTCCCTTATTCCTTTCATTGCAAAAACACTTGAACGAGCTGTGTTCAACAACGTCTCTGCCTTTCTCACACAGAACAACCTCCCTGACAACATTCAACTGAGACAGCATTGCTCTCAGTTGTTGAAGCCCTAAGACTGGCAAGAGCGGAATCCAAATCTTCAATACTTATCTTGCTTGATCTATCTGCTGCTTTTGACACGGTTAACCAACAGATCCTCCTGTCCAACCCTACTGACAAAGGGCATCTCAGGAACCGCACTCCAGTGGTTTGAGTCTTGCCTATCAGATAGGTTCTTTAAAGTATCTTGGAGAGGTGAGGTGTCCAAGTCGCAACATCTAACTACTGGGGTGCCTCAGGCCTCAGTTCATGGACCACTTTTCTTCTCTGTCTACATGACATCATTAGGTTCTGTCATCCAGAAATATGGCTTTTCATACCATTGCTATGCTGATGACACTCAACTGTACCTCTCATTCCATCCTGATGATCCGACGGTAGCTGCTCGCATCTCAGCTTGTCTAACAGACATTTCTTGCTGGATGAAGGACCATCTCCTTCAACTCAACCTTGCCAAGACAGAACTGCTTGTGGTTCCAGCAAACCCATCGTTTCATCACAATTTCACAATCAAGTTAGGCACATCAACCATAACTCCAGAAACCTTGGAGTTATGATTGATGATCAGCTAACTTTCTCAGACCACACTGCTAAAACACACTGCTAAAACTGCCCGGTCCTGCAGATTTGCTTTATTCAACATTAAGAAGATCAGACCCTTTCTTCCGGAACATGCTGCACAACTCCTTGTTCAAGCTCTTGTTCCTTCCAGGCTGGACTATTCCAATGCTCTCTTGGCAGGTCTTCCAGCCAGTTCTATCAAACCTTTACAATCCAGAACGCGGCAGCAAGATTAATTTTTAATGAGCCAAAAAGAATACACGTCACACCTCTGTTTATCAATTTGCACTGGCTACCAATAGCTGCTCCACAGAATTTTCCACATAAAATTCAAGGCATTGATGTTTGCCTACAAAATCACCATTGGCTCTGCACCCCTTTACCTAAATTAATTACTTCAGACTTATGTGCCCTCTAAAAGCTTGTGTTCTGCAAGTGAACGTCGCTTGATTGTGCCATCCCAAAGAAGCACAAAGTCACTTTTACGGACTTTTAAATTAAATGTTCCCTCCTGGTGGAATGACCTGCCCAACTCAATCCGAGCAGCTGAGTCCTTAGCCATCTTCAAGAATCGGCTTAAAACACATATCTTCGATCTTTATTTGACCTTCTAACTGTAGCACTCGCTATTCTAATTCTATTCTAAAAAAAAAAAAAAAAAAAAAAAAACTAACTATCTTTCCAATCTTTTTGTATTCTATTTTCTTTTCATTTATTATACAATTAAAAAAAAGACATCTAACACTAGCTTGCTCTATTCTTTTTCTATTCTAACTGTTTTCTTTTTATTTATTATATTATTTAAAAGCCCTTGCTACGTGTACTGCGTTTAAGCTAACTGAGACTTGTTATAGCACTTATATATCATTGCTCTTTTTTGATTGCTTCCATCGTCTTCATTAGTAAGTTGCTTTGGATCTGCTAAATGACTAAATGTAAATGTAATGTTAATGAAAAGGGTGCAGAGAGCATCAGCTCATTTGCATTTAAAGAGACAGTGCGTTTCTGCTGCCACTCAAAATAGGCATTTTCAAAATGATATAATACATTATATGTGGGGTATTTTGAGCTGAAACTTCACAGACACATTCTGGGGACACCAGAGACTTATATTACATACTGTAAAAAGGGTCATAATATGTCTCCTTTTAATAGGGGTGAACACAGGGCAGTTCCCCCTGATTGCTTGGTCTATAGCAGAGCAGCTGAGGGATGCAATGAATAAATGAAAATAAAATAAAATAATTCAAAAAGGGATTTTATATATATACATATATGTGTGTGTGTGTGTGTGTGTGTGTGTGCATTTTTTGTCGTCATCGTTATCATAATATATCATCAATATTTATAAATATATTCCTGACTTTTCTAATTTTTAATTAATTAATTCATTCACCCAGCCACCCATTACACAATCATTTTCATGTCTTTGTCCTAAGTGGAGAAACGTATCTGTTCACGTGCAACACAGAATATACGATGGTACATTCCACACATGACCAGCAGAGGGAGGTGGAAGATTAGAAAGGTTTTTCAGCAGCACATGATTATTATTCCATTCATAGCGGCAGGTCCTGCCTTCCTCTCCTTCATTCCACATGTCCCAGTCCAGGTTCTGTACTCTGAAGTCAGGTGTGTTCCAGCCAAGGTCAATAGACACAAAGGACACAGCCAGAGAGCACGTCCAGATCGCAGTCAGAGTGATTGCCACTCGACGAGGTGTGACCCTCCCAGTGTGATAACCAAAGTAGGGGTCTCCAGGCCCCGATATACTTCAAACGAAATCGAAGAACAAACTGATATGACGTCATTTCGAACAAAAACAGCCCGAAACGAAGTTCGTTTTGAGTTCATTTCGGCAGTTCGAAACAGCTGACCAAAGCGAACTTTCTGGGGGAGTTCGTTTGGCTCCTAAACACCTTTGAGCTTCCATTGGTCAGTGGCGGTTACGCAGTCGGTGGGTGTGTTCAACTAAAATTGCTTGAGGTCCAGTGATGAACCCTCATCATTATTCGTTGTCCGGACAATTATATAGGCCTACCTAACACCATGAATTGATTTTTTTTTTTTTTTTTTTTTTTTTTCCAGAATGGGGTATCTGCAGCCAGGAAATTTTAAAGGTCATTTAAGACTTTACAAGATCTTTTTTTAAAGACCTTATAGACCATATTCATTTTATGTATGAGTATTTTATGATTTACAGGGTCAAATGCCTTTTTGTGGTCAAAAAATACTGCAGCTACCACTATCTAAAGCTCCCTTAATAAATTATGTGAAATAACAGTTTGCCATTTCTGTTGAATACTTGGGTTTAAAACCAGTGATGGGCAGTAGCGTCGCTACAAGTAGTGACGCTAGTAGTTTAACTACATTTATTAGTAGCGTGGTGGTAGCGTCGCTGCTTTCTTAATCAAATAGCTTTTCAGTAGCTAAGCTCTTTTTCTGATCAAGTAGCGTGGTAGCGTCAACAAAAGCTGACGTTACATTATCCAAAGCATTTCTGAAACTCAAGCTCAAATTGGAAAAATATAACTGCTAAGGATCACTGATCCTGGACCAGTAAAAGTGACGCCACTGCCACTAAACCTCGTAACGTCATTGGCTCCTCAAACTGTCAGTCAAACCTCATTATTCTAAGTGCGGCGCGCAGTTTGGAGGATCTTAGTTTGTTTGCAGTATGAAGGTAAATAAAATAACTGTTGATTGAATAAGTACAGCGTTCAATAAGTACAGCGTTCTCTTTACTCAAGAAACACTATATTTATAAAGGCTAATGTGTTTTGTATTTGAGGAGCGGAGAAGAGTGTCTTAGCATTTGTTGTTAAGTCCCAGTCAGATAGCTTGTGAGAAGCGCTTAATCTTTTATAATATGATACTTTGGCCAAATAACAGAAAAAAACTGAGCGCCCACATAGCGACAGAAAACTGTACAACCTGCAAGTTCATGATGCCCGTAGATGCCCGTACTGCCTTCGAATGTGGCGTTAATGACGGGGGAAAACATTCAAAAACTTAGTATTTGAACTTGATTTTGGTGAAACGTTATTAATATAATGAATGACACATGCAACGATGCAAATAAATGTAGCCTAAGTTATTTGTAGGCCTATACATCTCTATACAGTAAGATTTCATTAATGTTAGCTAATGTAACTAACATGAACGTACAATGAACAATACATTTATTACAGCATTTATTCATCTTTGTTAATGAAAATACAGTCTTTCATTTGTAGTTCATGTTAGTTCACAGTGCATTAATTAATGACAACAAACACAGCTTGATTTTAATAATGCATTAGTAAATGTTGAAAGTATTGTTCTTTCTTAGTTCGTACTACCTACACTAGTTAACTAATGTTAACTAATGAACCTTATTGTGAAGGGTTACCATTTACATTTAGTCATTTAGCAGACACTTTTATCCAAAGCAACTTACAAATGAGCACAATGGAAGAAATCAAAATCAACAAAGGAGCAATGAAATACAAGTACCATAAAAAGTCTCAGTTAGCCTAACGCAGTACACGTAGCAAGGGTTTTTTTTGTTTTTTTTTGTTTTTTTAATTTAGAGGCCTTTTTTGCTTTTGTTAATTGTATAATAAATAAAAAGAAAACAAAGATAGAATACAAAAAGATTAGAGAAGCAAGTGTTTTTTTAAGAAAACAAGCAGTTAGTAAATAAATAGTTTTTTAGAGTGCAAGCCTTTTATTTCTTGATTCTTGAAGATGGTTAAGACTGATTTTTGTTGCCAAATTGGTTTGGAACAGTTGTTGAATAAACAACTAAACTTAACTATTATGCCTGTCTATCTGCTTGACTGACAGTTTTATTGATCACTGAGAGAGCATTGACTTGGTATGATGTTGGTTCAATATTAAAATTATTATTGTTATTTTTAAAAAAAATAGCTTAGATGTAGTAAACTACTTTTGCCGTGTTGCTATAGCTTAGCTTGCTTTCACAGGGCTGTAGCTTTAGTGTAGTGAAGCTTCATGTAATGAAGAGTAACTGTTAGCTTAGCTTACTACATTTTCCAAGTAGCTTGCCCAACACTGTTTAAAACCAAACTGATTAGAGTGAAGTATGCCGCGTTTCCACCGAAATTACCCGGAACAATTGTACCAGGAACTTTTTTCCCCAGTAACTATCTTCCGTATTTTCCGTAGATCATCTTTCTCTAGATAGTGGATAAGTTGTTCTGCCACCAACTTTTCCAGAATTTTTGATATTACAGTGAGTATAGCAATTGGTCTATAATTCTGAACCTCATTAATTGATCCTGCATTAAAGTTTGGATTTATAATAGAGGTTTTCCAATATGATGGGAATTTACTCTCTCTAATAGACAGATTTATCAAATTAACCAATGTCTTCAAAAATGTAGCTATATATATATATACAAATATAAATATATATATATATATATATATATTATATATATATATATATATATTTGCATTAAGCACCCAATTAGTGCTTGTCTATAATTTAAAATTAAAATTTGTGGAGAAAATTCGGGAAGTCGTGGCCTAATGGTTAGAGAGTCGGTTCGGGAAGTCGTGGCCTAATGGTTAGAGAGTCGGACTCCCAATCGAAGGGTTGTGAGTTTGAGTCTCGGGCCGGCAGGAATTGTGGGTGGGGGGAGTGCATGTACAGTTCTCTCTCCACCTTCAATACCATGACTTAGGTGCCCTTGAGCAAGGCATCGAACCCCCCAACTGCTCCCCGGGCGCCGCAGCATAAAATGGTTGCCCACTGCTCCGGGTGTGTGTGTGTTCACTGCTCTGTGTGTGTGCACTTCGGATGGGTTAAATGCAGAGCACGAATTCTAAGTATGGGTCACCATATTTGGCTGAATGTCACGTCACTGTCACTGTCATATATATATATATATATTATAAATGTGGTATCCATTCCATATATGTCCTTAGCCCGTGAATTTTTCAACTGATTAATAATTTTAAGTACCTTGTCCTCATCAACTTCAGAAATGTAAAAGGATGAGGGCATATCTTTTATTGCATGTTGAGGACGTTGTACTGGCTCAAAACATATAGCAAGTTCTTTCATAGACTGAATGAAATATTCATTAAATTCATTAGCAATCTCAGTGTTATCAGTACTAAGTTTTCCGTTTATATTCAACTCAAATGGTGGGTTTATTTGCCTGCCTTCTCGTTTGGACAGTTTATGAATACATGTCCAGAGAGATGAGCTATTTCCTCCTGATTCTGCAATCATTTGCTCAAAATATTAAATTTTTGCTTTTCACATTTCATTAACTACCTTATTTCTCAAAGAAAAGAAAGTGTTTTTGTGAACAAAGACTTTTTCAAAGCAAGATCTCTCATTTTCATAAAATGAAGGACATCTGAATTCAGCCATAATAAAGATGCACTCTTTTGTCTACCTTTTAATGGTTGTGTATAGGCTGAATTATTTCTTCAGTGGTTCTCATCATAATTACACATTTTTTGTCCAGATCACTACTTTGTAATACCTCACTCTTATTTTTTCTTCATATCATTTTAAAATTTTGTAATCTTACTTTTAGGTATGACTACTCCTGGTTTAAAGGGGTCATATGATGTTGCTAAAAAGAACATTATTTTGTGTATTTGGTGTCATGCAATGTGTTTATGTGGTTTAAGGTAAAAAACAAAACAAAACAAAACAAAAAAAACCTTATTTCCCACACACTGTACATTATTGTTCTTCCTCTATGCCCACCTTTCTAAAACGTGTCGATTTTTACAAAGCTCATCCTTCTAAAATGTGAGGTGTGCTCTGATTGGCCAGCTATCCAGTGTATTGTGATTGGCCGATTGCCTCAAGTGTGTGACAGAAATGTTAAGCCCCTTACCATACTGTGATGCCGTGTCCCGGCACGATGAGACAAAACCAATAAAACCCATTACAAATGAGGTATTTGTTGCATCCAGTGGGGACATAATTACTGATTATAATGACTTATACTGTCTTTTTACCATTGCATTGCATTGCAAATTGCGCTGTATAAACATAAAACCATGTCTGCATTTGTGATCGGAGAAACAACAAGCGCTACTGTACTGCTCAAAACTCGCGTTTGAATCATCAGTGGCAAATTTTTTAATTTGCCTCTGCTCACTCAAGCTGGCCGCGGCTCACTCTAGACCATGGCTCACTCTAGGCATCCGGCCTTTGCTCACTCAAGGCCGCGGTGTGTGACGCTGTTTCGTTGAGAAAGCGAAACTACTTTGTTTTTGCCTTCCAAAAGAAGACACGACTAGAAATCATGAAAACAACTCACTACAAACACCATAACAATATCCAACAAATATTAAAAACAACTCTCGACTTTGTCTCTCTGAATAGGCTACTAAGGTTTATGAGGAAGTGTCACTGGTGCACCCTCACAGATTACTTTTGAACACCAAGACCTGTTGGACAGGATTTCAGTAAGTCATTTGGAATGTTTCTTTAGAATGTTTTTGATTAAAAAAAGAAATAAATAATAATAAAAAAACTCTACCCTATCACCATCCCCTTTAGGTGATTAACTTCAAGTTTCTCTGTACAAATATAAAGGAGTTTTGGTTGGTACTGCATAAAAACAGGTAATTTGATTATAAAAAGATAAATGAATGTAACATTTTAATTAAAGTCATCTATTTTCTCATATTCTGTCTTTCATACTTATGTCATACAACCCACCAAACCTGTTACAACTCGTCACTCTTTGTACTTGACACTGATTTACACACATTAAGGATAAGTTGTAGATAATATATATATATATATATATATATATATATATATATATATATATATATATATATATATAATATATTTCCACTATCAAATCACTAAACTTTCAAATCAAATTAAATATAGTTTTTATATAACATTTAGATGCTATGCTGACAGCTGTTTTCTATACTTGATTATTACTGTACTTATTTTTATTTGAACAGAATCTTGCAGGTTATAGTCTTCTCTTAAAGTAAAAATGAAGGTTATTTTTAATCATATTCTCATGTTCAGATCAGTTTAGTAATGTGGTAAAGTTCCAGGGATTCCGGTGTTTTGAGACTTTCAGTTTCTGAGATTTTTAGATTTTGTGGGCGAGGCATACATGAATATCCATAAGTATCCCAGACATAAGGGAGTGCGTGTGGCCTGCAGCTGGGAATTTTGATTCAGGTTAGTTTAGCATGTTTCGCCTCAACCACTGATCTATGTTATAGATCACATGCCATAGCCTCTGTTGTTAATCAGTGTATCCGTGCTTGGGTGTCAACGTGATGCACCAGGAATCTTTATTTGTCAGAACAGGCCACTTTCTTCCAATCATCCATGGTCCAATCTCAATGATCTTTTGCCCATTCCATACATTACTGGCAATGGCAGGCAGTTAGCATGGGCATCAGCTATGCAGACCCATACGTAGAAGGCTAGAATGAGCTGTTTGGTGTGACACATGGCATGGTTACCACAATTGTAGCTATTAGTTATTTGTCGCACAGTGGCCCAGTATAGTCTCTGCTTCTCTCTGGCATCAGTGAGCTGCAGACGACACACGGCTGGATGACAGTTCATCATTTGGACATCCGTGCACCACTTTTAATACATACTCACTATAGCAGCATGTGAAAAACCCACAAGGCACACCATCTCCAAGATCGAAGTCCTGAGGCAGTGTGCCATCACAATTCATATTTTATTAAACTCCAATAAATCGACAGATTTTCCCGCTCTGACTTTGTTTTTTGTATTTACCGGTGTGTGTTTCCTGGAATTGCACCCACGACCTTTTGCGTCTTCCTTTCTACTGCAGTGCTTCTTGACCTGTCTTGTGCCACTCTTCTCCTATGAGTAGGTTCTAACTGTCTTTTGTCATTTGAGCTCTCCTCACGGCTTGTGAGCTGAGTCCTCTGCCCTTTAAAGCTTAGTCTAAAATCCATGTTTATGGTAAGTGCACACACTGAGCACTCTGTGCACCTTTCTAAAATCCATGTTTTTAGTAGGTGCGCACAATAGGCATTTGGCACACTTTTCTAAAATCCTTTATGGTAAGGATCCTTTATGGTTACAGTGCTAGCCTTGTTCCCTTTTCTTTGACTTGGCCCAGGTAAAGAACCCGGGGCCCAACTCTACTTAAGTATCCTTAGTGATACCGGTACGGTTGAGCTTGGTAGTGCTGTCCTCATTCCAGAGGGTTATCTATGAGCACACTACTCCCGACTGCTCTAAAGTGTCACTGTGAGCACGCTGCTCCCAAGTCAAGTGTTTATGCTCTCCTCGGTTTGTGAGTCCTCTGCACTTTAAAGCTTAGTCTAAAATCCATGTTTATGGTAAGTGCACACACTGAGCTCTCTGTGCACTTCTCTAAATTCCATGTTCATGGTAAGTGTGCATGCTTAGTCCTTTACGAACTTTTCTTAAAACATTTATGGTAAGGGTGACGTGATACTAGCCTTGTTCCCTTTCTCTGAGTTGGCTCAATCCCCGGTTCTCACCTTGGGCCCAACTCTGCTTATGTATTCTTTATGACACCTCTCTAGGCAGGGTGTTTGCTACCAAACTCCTGGAGTATCTTGTAGATCCTCTAGCAGCTTGTTTAAGAGCGGAAGGTAGCCCTCTGGCTGACAGGCTAAGATATGGGTTTATGTGACTACCTTGATACTTGGCCGTATTTGATTCTGATTCCAAGCCTTTAAGTTTTAATTTAAAGTTTTTTAATTTAAATTAAATTTGATTTTAATGCCTTGGGCTCAGGCTTCCTCGAGCCAGCACCTAACAGGTAAGTTTGTTGTGGCATACAGCTGAAGCCTTTTGACCGTAGGGGATAATGTCACTGACAGCCATTGAGGCATCCTAGGGGCAACTCCCTTGGCTTTGGTTGAGATGGTACATAGTGTTCGCCTTGCTGCTTGGCATGCACTCCCCTCAGCATGGCAATGTGGGTATACCATTCCCCATAGTGACCACTGGAAGACACATTTTGAAGTTCCCTTGGAAGGAACATCTCAGGTTATGTATGTAAACATGGTTCCCTGAGAAAGGAACAAGACACTCTCTTTTCACCATGCTTCAGATGTAAACTAAAGACGAAGAAGCAGATGACGTGTTCTCTCGGAGCACTTTTATACTGTTGTTGTGCCGGTAGTGACGTCATAGGCCGTCGCCAGCCAATGTTTTTGTTGTGTTTAGATGTACAGCTATGCTTCAGACACCGGTCACGCCAGAGGCGTTCTCCATAGTGACTGCTAGAGGATGCAGTTACTTGTTCCCTTCTGAGGGAGCCATGGTTAAATACGTAACCTGAGGCGTTCTTTCTGGTCCTCGAATCTGATTGGCTGAGAGGAGTGTGATATTCTAGTGATATCGAAACTCTAACTGTTTTACCATTTGTATCACTCTAACTATTTCTCACAGTGAGTGTCATGGCGGACGGCCAAATCCACTATAATTTTATAAATAATAATGTTTTTGTGTCACAGAATGTAGTTTTAAAGTCCTCATCAAAATTTACTTAGCGTACATTGGTAGTTCTTGAGGTGAACAATTAAACCGTGTTGAAAAATTAATCCACTGAAAAAAAAAATTGTTTGTATTGGTAATCTTTAATCAAAATCTGAACATTTGCTTCTACTCTAGAATAGCATTCCTTTTCAGATGACATCAGTTTGATGACTCTGGGCAGAACATCCTTAATCACGTCCCACTGACCATTAGGTTGCTATGAGTGAGAGACAGAGAGGAGGACCTGCTGTCTATTCAATATTCCATTTCACTTAGAAATATATCTTTACGCTGAAATAAAGCCGGCAGCATTTTCCGGTTCACATGGACTTTAAGAGTTTTTTTTTAGACTTCAGATATTCAGTTTGTTAATAAAGATAACGTCTATTTGAAACTGACATATGCTCCACAGAACGAACTGTTCTTCCTGGTGAATAAAGTGTCATAACTGAGTGTCCCATCATTCTAAAACTCCCCTTTCACTCAGCGTCTGTGAAGTGGAGCAGCACAACATCCCACCAGTCCTTGTTTATGACAATCATCCACAGATGACTGGTTTTGGGCACGGGAAGGGGCACTTTTACTGCTTTACAAAGTAAGCAGCATCCCACCAGTAAGCAGCTTTACAAAGTAAGCAGCACAGCAGAACAGTTGTGCTGGTAATACCTAATTAGAACCTGAAGCAAATACATATCAAGTGTGTCTTTTAAAACAGTATGCGACAACAGCGGGAAACTCTGTATATTCAAAAAAGTGAATCCGATCAGAAGCTTGTAACATATAAACTTGCATATCAACCCGATCACTTTGTTTAGTGGTCATGTAAACACTACGTTTGGATTCCTCAATTAGAATGAATTAATTCCGATGGAAGCAAAATTGTCCATGCAAACATTCCTAGTGATGACAACCAAAACAAAACACAATAACATACACTTCACCTACTTAACTTTCACAACAAGTGTTGTGACGAGCACTCCCAGAGGAATCAGCGTCGCCCTGGAAACCAAAGTAAAACACCTGCACGTCCTCGTCACCGGCTGATCGGTCACAGCTGCTCCCCATCAGCCAGCACGTTTAAAAGGAGCACATGTTTCACACAGAAGGGGCTTCTCGAACCGAATGCACCACTGGACTAATCCCCCTCTCCTTCTTCCACAGAAAGCAGCGAGTGACCGACAGCCCACACCCTTGGGAGCACGTCAGGACACCCACTTTCACCCTGAGTGGCACCGAAGAGCACGGAGAGCACACGGGAAGCACCAACCAGCGGAAAACGGATCAGGACACTTCACCAGGCACCCTTCACTTGTCAATAAACCCACCCTCCGGGGCATTTAATTCACGCACCTCTTGTCGAGTGTTTCTTCACCCCCGTGACAGTGGTGGAGAATGCGGGCATTACAGTGAGGAATCACCGACAAGATCACCGCCCCAACGCTTAATTTTTTTTCCCTTTCTTTTTTCCCCTTGTTTCTGTCACCAGCACCACGGAAGGCGGCACGCGCGGCCCCGCGATGGAGGACGTCTTACAACGCCTCGCTGAAGTAAGCATCCGCTAGCAGCAAATAGCGGAACACACCTCGCCACTCGCCTGGGCCGGACGGAGGATGAACTCGCCGCCGTCCGGGGGGCCGCGGCCCAGCGCGTTCCGCTACCTGAGCCTCGGGCACAAGCTACCCGTCTGCTACCGAAGATGACGGCCGAGGACGATGTTGAAGCCTTCCTTCAGGTCTTCGAAAACACCGCCCACCGAGAGGGATGGCCAGAGGACGAGTGGGCACGTGTGCTGGCACCCCTCTCACCGGTGAAGCGCAGAGGGCTTACTTCTCGCTCCCCCTGACAAGTGCCGACAGCTACCTCGAAGTTAAGCGAGAGATCCTGGCGAGGCTGGGTCTCTCTCCAGTGAGCGCCGCCCAGCAGTTCCACGAGTGGGAATACAAGCCCCGGGTGCCAGCCCATGCCCAGGCGGCCGAACTCAGCCGCATCGCCCAGCACTGGCTGTTGGACGGAAATCCCACCCCAACGCAGGTAGCGGAACGAGTGGTGGTCGATCGCCTCCTGCGCGCACTGCCTCGCGCCCACCGACAGGCCGTCGTTATGAGAAACCCACGTGACGTCCGGGAATTGGTGGAGGCGATCGAGCTGGCAGATGCTGTCCATCCCAGCGGGGCAGGGGACCGGCTGCCGCCATTCCCCCGGAGGGTGGTCCAGGAGCGACGCCCGCTCGAAGGCACCGCGCGACCAGTCAGCAGGCCGACGGTTCCCCCACCGCGAGACGAGCCCATGCCCAGTGCAGAACCACCGTCGCTTCCGCGAGCCTGGCTGGCAGGCTGCATCCTGCACCAACGGGTGCCAGCGGGAGCCCCCGAAGCAGAGGTGAAGGTTGATGGAAGACGGTTCCGGGCCCTATTGGACTCAGGCAGTGCGGTCACCCTCATCCAGTCGCGAATATGCGCCCCTCGAAGCGGACGGAAAAAACCTCCTACCGATAACCTGTGTGCACGGAGACACTCGCCAAGTACCGGCCCGTGAGATGGTTATTTCATCCCCCCAGGGCACCTGGCCGGTGGAGGTAGGCCTGGTGAAGGACCTGTCGGTGGCCGTACTGCTCGGAAGGGATTGGCCCGGCTTCGAGAAGCTGCTGGCCCCTCCGCCGCCACTCAGCCTGCCAGCCCCAAGGGGAAACCGTCGAAGGCCGAGGCGGCCGCCTGGACCCCCGCCGCCGACCGGCCCTGCTCGCCTCCGACAGTGGGAGAGAAGGTGAGGCCCCCCTCCCGGTCCACTAATCTGTTTTTATGATATCTACCAACAGGCCGCTGGAGGGGGCTCTTTCGCCAAGGAACAGCGGGAGGACGACCGACTCAAGCACTGTTGGAGCCAGGTGCGAGTCGTGGATGGAGAGGACGTGCTCCCCCGGCCCCACCCTCTCCCACATTTTGTTGTAGAGAATGGCCTGCTGTATTGTGTCGCCCAGCGTAGGGGGGAGGAGAAAAGATTACTAGTTGTGCCGCGGGCCAAGACCGAGACCATTCTAGAGCTGGCCCATTCCCACCCCATGGCAGGACACCTCGCGGCAGCCAATACCGCTCAACGCATCCGCGACCGCTTCCATTGGCCGGGCCTGGACGCCGAGGTAAAGCGGTTTTGCCAAGCCTGCCCGACCTGTCAGGCCACGTCGCCCAGGACTCCTCCCCCCAGCCCGCTCATCCCGCAGCCTATCATCGAGGTGCCCTTCGAGCGGATAGGAATGGACATAGTGGGGCCGTTGCCGAAGTCTGCCCGAGGGCACGAGCACATCCTGGTCATCGTCGACTATGCCACCCGGTACCCAGAAGCAGTCCCCCTGCGGAAGGCCACCGCGAAGTCCATCGCCCAGGAGCTGTTTCTGCTGGCCACGAGTCGGCCTCCCCTCGGAGATCCTGACTGACCAGGGAACCCCCTTCATGTCCCGGCTAATGGCTGACCTCTGCCGGCTGCTGCGGGTGAAGCAGTTGAGGACCACTGTTTATCACCCCCAAACTGATGGCCTCGTAGAGAGATTTAACCAAACCCTCAAGCAAATGCTCAGACGTGTGGCGCCGGAGGACAAGCGGGATTGGGACCTCATGATCCCCTACGTACTCTTTGGGATCCGCGAAGTTCCCCAGGCCTCAACTGGCTTCACCCCCCCTTCGAGCTCCTGTTCGGCCGACAACCCCGGGGCCTCTTGGACGTGGCCCGGGAAGCGTGGGAGCAGCAGCCGGCCCCGCATCATACCGTCATCGAACATGTCCGGCAAATGAGGGAACGGATCGACTGAGTGATGCCATTAGTCCGGGAACACCTCACCAGGGCCCAACAGGCGCAGCAACGTCATTACGACCAGGCAGCCCAACCACGGGAGTTCCAACCGGGAGACCGCGTCATGGTCCTGGTCCCCAGCTCCGCCTGCAAATTTCTGGCCTCCTGGAAGGGACCCTACTCGGTCGTGGAGAGTATTGGACCGGTCACCTACCGCCTGAGACAGCCGGGACGACGGCAGGCGGAGCAACTCTACCACATCAACCTCCTAAAGAAATGGGTGGGGACCCGGGACCAAGTAGCAGCCCTGAGTCTCACCGAGCCCGTGGTTGTGGATGTCAACCCCCACCTTTCGGCTGCCCAGAAGACGGAGCTGCAGCACCTGGTCAGTCAGTTCCAGGATGTGTTCTCCTCTCAGCCCGGGCAGACCAACGTGATACAACATCATATCCGGACGCCCCCAGGAGTCGTGGTTAGGCAACGGCCCTACCGAGTCCCGGAGGCTCGTCGGCAGACTCTTGAGGAAGAGGTCCAACAGATGCTGAAGTTGGGGGTAATAGAACCATCCCGGAGTCCGTGGTCCAGCCCCATTGTGATGGTCCCAAAGCCGGATGGCACCCTCCGCTTTTGTAACGACTTCCGCCGCCTGAACGAAGTCTCCGAATTCGACGGGTACCCCATGCCTCGGGTGGACGAACTGCTGGACCGGCTGGGAAGGGCCCGGTATATCAGCACCCTAGACCTCACCAAAGGTTATTGGCAGGTACCGCTCTCCGAGGCCGCCAAGCCGAAAAACCGCCTTCTCCACCCCCAGTGGCCACTGGCAGTACCGGACCCTTCCCTTCGGCCTACATGGGGCCCCCGCGACGTTCCAGCGGATGATGGACATCCTCCTGCGGCCTCACCAAGCTTACGCGGCCGCCTACCTGGATGACGTCGTGGTCCACTCCGAGGCATGGGACGAACATCTGGATCGTCTGCGGAGGGTGCTTTCGAAGCTCCGGCGGGCTGGACTTACCGCCAACCCCCGCAAATGCCACCTAGCCCTCTCTGAGGCCAAGTACCTGGGCTACCAAGTCGGCCGAGGACTCATCCGGCCGCAAGACAAGAAAGTTGAGGCCATCCACGCCGCACCAAGACCCGAGACAAAGACCCAGGTACGAGCCTTCTTGGGGTTGGCGGGGTACTACCGTTGTTTTATCCCCAACTTCTCCTCTTTAGCCGCCCCCCTGACAGACCTGACCAGGAAGGGGCAGCCGGAGAAAGTATGCTGGACCCCGTCGGCGGAAAGAAGCCTTCTCCCAGGTGAAAGCAGCACTCACGTCCTCGCCGGTACTCCGCGCCCCGGACTTTAGCTGCCCCTTCCTGCTGCAGACGGATGCTTCCGACACCGGACTAGGAGCGGTCCTCTCCCAAATCCAGGAAGGTGAGGAGCATCCGATCATCTATATCAGCAGGAAGCTGTCCCCCGCCGAGAGGAAGTACGTCGCCGTGGAGAAGGAAGCCCTGGCCATCAGGTGGGCAGTCCTGGAGCTCCGGTACTACCTCCTAGGCCGCAAGTTCACCCTGGTAACCGACCACGCGCCCCTACAGTGGATGGCCCGCGCCAAGGACACCAACGCCAGGGTGACTCGCTGGTTCCTAGCGCTCCAGGACTTCCACTTTGAAGTCCGCCATCGAGCTGGGGCTGCCAACGCGAACGCCGATGGCCTCTCCCGGATCTGGACAGCTTATGCAGGTCTGTCAGGGGTCATTCCCCACCCTCCCCTAATTTCACCCCTACTGTCTACATGTCTTCGCAGGACCAGAACGACGCTTGTGGGGGGGGGGGATGTGACGAGCACTCCCAGAGGAATCAGCATCGCCCTGGAAACCAAAGTAAAACACCTGCACGTCCTCGTCACTGGCTGATCGGTCACAGCTGCTCCCCATCAGCCAGCACGTTTAAAAGGAGCACATGTTTCACACAGAAGGGGTTCTCGAACCGAATGCACCACTGGACTAATCCCCCTCTCCTTCTTCCACAGAAAGCAGCGAGTGACCGACAGCCCACACCCTTGGGAGCACGTCAGGACACCCACTTTCACCCTGAGTGGCACCGAAGAGCACGGAGAGCACACGGGAAGCACCAACCAGCGGAAAACGGATCAGGACACTTCACCAGGCACCCTTCACTTGTCAATAAACCCACCCTCCGGGGCATTTAATTCATGCACCTCTTGTCGAGTGTTTCTTCACCCCGTGACAGTGGTTACACACAACCAGACTATATCAGGTCTATAGTTAACAAAGATGGTGAAATAATTGCTTTTGCTTGCTGGGCTCTGTCATAATACTTGGCTCCATTTATTTTTGATCAGTGCTTCACTACACAACATACAAACTTTTACTCCAAAAGTGTGCACATTATTTATTCATACATTTATCTCAGATTTCTTTAGATAGAATAGAACCATAATTTCTTAATGACTCGCAGAAGGGATTAAGCCATATTATGCTTTCGGTTTTAGTTAATTTGACAGATATTGTGCCAAAGCACAGTGGCCCAAAATGTTAAAATAAAAAGTTATTTTTAAATATTTAAAAACTACACTTTTTGCCCAAAGGACCTATAATTTCATATGGTCATGCAACAGCGATAATACTGAGACAGTTTTGCTATCGCCATATCACGATATTGATAATATTGTTGCATCCTTAATATATACATTAGCGATATATACCATATACACTCCCTGGCCACTTTATTAAGTACACCTTGCTGGTACTGGGTTAGACCCCCTTTTGCCTTCAGAACTGCCTTAATTCTTCGTGGCATAGATTCAGCAAGGTGTTGGAAACATTCCTCAGAGATTTTGGTCCATATAGACTTGATAGCATCACGCAGTTCCTGCAGATTTGTCGGCTGCACATCCATGATGCGAATCTCCCGTTCCACCACATCCCAAAGCTGCTCTATTGGATTGAGATCTGGTGACTGTGGAGGCCATTTGAGTAAAGTGAACTCACTGTCATGTTCAAGAAGCCAGTCTGAGATGATTTGAGCTTTGTGGCATGGTGCATTATCCTGCTGGAAGTAGCCATCAGAAGATGGGTACACTGTAGTCACAAAGGGATGGACATGGTCAGCAACAATACTCAGGTAGGCTGTGGTGTTTAAACAATGCTGAATTGGTACTAAGGGGCCCAAAGTGTGCCAAGAAAATACCCCCCACACCATTACACCATCACCACCAGCCTGAACCGTTGAGACAAGGCAGGATGGATCCATGCTTTCATGTTCTTTATGCCAAATTCTGACCCTATCATCTGAATGTTGCAGCAGAAATCAATACTCATCAGGCCAGGCAACGTTTTTCCAATCTTCTGTTGTCCATTTTTGGTGAGCCTGTGCGAATTGTAGCCTCCGTTTCCTGTTCTTAGCCGACAGGAGTGGCACCCGGTGTGGTCTTCTGCTGCTGTAGCCCATCTGCTTCAGGGTTCAACGTGTTGTGCATTCAAAGATGGTATTCTGCATACCTTGGTTGTAACGAGTGGTTATTTGAGTTACTGTTGCCTTTCTATCATCTCTAACCAGTCTGCCCATTCTCCTCAGACAACAAGGCATTTTCGTCCACACAACTGCCGCTACCACTGGATATTTTCTCTTTTTCGGACCATTCTCTGTAAACTCTAGAGATGGTTGTGCGTGAAAATCCCGGTAGATCAGCAGTTTTTGAAATACTCAGACCAGCCCGTCTGGCACAAACAACCATTCCACATTCAAAGTCACTTAAAATCCCTTTTCTTCCCCATTCTGATGCTCGGTTCGAACTTCAGCAAGTCATCTTCACCACATCTAGATGCCTAAATGCATTGAGTTGCTGCCATGTGATTGGCTGATTAGCAATTTGTGTTACCAAGCAATTGAACAGGTGTACCTAATAAAGTGGCCGGTGAGTGTGTGTATATATATATATATATATATATATATATATATATATATATATATATATATATTGTATAAAGTGGCAGAACAGTCTTTTTACTGAACTTATATGTGCATGTTCCTGACTCCGCCCACAAGTGATGTCACCAACTAATTCAAAATAAGAGTTCAGCAGGGATTTTATACACACACACACACAAACACACATACATACAGTATATATATATATATATATATATATATATATATATATATAGCTATATATATATATATATATATATATATATATATACACACCATAATTTAAAAATGATGCATTGTACTGAGGAGTGAGTTATGTCATTGTCTGGGAAACACATTCCAGGTCTGCTCATTCAGTGCCAATGAACACAAGCTAGAGCTATTAGGTTTGAGAATTATTTGGTGATTTGCACAAATCTTTTAAAGCTACACTGTCACTTTTGGTGATTGAAGCCTAGAAGCTTGTATGGGAACATTGCTTTGGTAATTACATGAGTTTGGGTCTGCTATACTGTGCAGATGAATCTGATAGCTTGAAGTGCACTGTTGAGGCCATGGTTACGGTTAAACATCTTGTCAGTGAGAAAGCCAGATTGCAACTTTTTTGGGGGGGGGCTAAAATTTCTGTCTGGTCTTGTTTTGACTAATTAATATTTTGTAAAATTTTAAACAGATTGAAAAAAAGAAACAAATCAGAAACCACAATTGAAGAAAATGTTCATGTCAAATCACATGCAGTGGCTGAATTCATAAAAGACAGAAAATCCCAAGACTGGCAGCATTTTACGAAGTCTGATGAGGTGAAAGTGAGTTTTGACCCAAAGAAACCCTGGATCAAACTGTCTGGAGAGCGTACATTTGTCCAGCCAGCTGTGACTTTCTTTAAAAGTTTGGAAGATGGTCTCTACACAGACACATTGATCATTAAAAAGGCAGGAGCAAAGAAGTACTTCATGGAGCAGGGTAAAATGAGGCTTTCATTGTTTGCGAGGGAAAATGGATTTGTGGCAGTGCTCCAGGAAGATGACATGCTGGAAGAGGAGAAGGATGATATATCTCAAGGTACACATGCCGACTACACAAAAATACAAATAATTAAAACTATAAGATGTTTTGGCAGTATTGAAAAAAAAAAAAAAAAAAAAAACTGAGATCTATCTTTGTTGCTTTATATTTAGAGTCAAAGAGTAGAGTCTCCAGTTCCTGTTTCAAGGTTTACACTATGCAAACAGGTCACCTGACTCTGAAAGTTTCATCAGGGGACATAACCAAAGAAAACACCGATGCAATTGTCAACTCCTCAAATAAGCAGTTTTCTTTAAAATCAGGTTAAACCAACTTCATATATTCATTTCAACTAATTTAAGTTAAATTGAGAATTATAATTATAATCATGCTTTTACTGAGACACTATTGCAACTGCCAATGTTTCTTTGCTATCTAGGGGTATCCAAGGCAATTTTAGATGGTGCTGGATTACAAGTAGAACAGGAATTATTAAAAATGGGTGTGTCAACCATTTGTCTAATTTACAAACTTTTAATGTTTTGTTACATATTTTAAAAGAGGTCTATTAAACCTTTGAACATTAGTGTGTGTATTTTTCCACAGCTAGAAAAGCAAATGATCAGGAAACAGAGATTGTGACCTCATCTGGCAATCTCCCATGTAAAGAAATCATACACATTGTTGGATCTAGTAGTCCAGCTGATATTCAGCAAAAAGTTTTGTCTGTTCTGATGCTATGTGAGAATCGGAAATTTTCCTCTGTTGCCTTCCCGGCTCTAGGCACAGGTGATGCTTTTTTATGATTAAACCAGCAGTGCATGTGTGTAGTTACCTGTTGTGCTTGTTGACATCTTGCTGTAATTAATATTTAATATAATTTAAATCCCTGTTTCAATGTGAGAAATTTAAATCACTACATTTTTTTAATTGATCCTTAAGGTCAAGGTGGAGCTAATCCAGCTGATGTTGCAGATGCAATGATCAGTGCAGTTGTTGAATTTTCAAGCAAAAAAACAGATCATGTCAAAAATGTGGAGTTCATTATATTCCAATCAAGTATGTTGGCTGACTTTCATCAAAGCATGCTAAAAAGTACCAAGTCAAAGAAAAGCTTGACTTGCAGGATTAAAGGTTAGTAAATAAAAAAAGAAAGGAATATGAAAAAATGTTATACTTGTGTCTGACTATATTATACTTTTAACCTTTTATTTATTTATTTATTTTGAACAAAAGGTGAAAACATTTTGTTTAAAGAAATTGAGCCTGCTGTGTTTCAGCTATGTAGTGAGACAACAGAGTGTTTGAGTAAGGCCAGTCCCATCATCAACGGCATGATTAACAAGGAGCAAATTAATAAAACAATCCGTGATCCAGCCATTGCTCATTTCACCAAAAAGGAATTGAAAATACTAAGGAAAATGGAAAAGGAACTCAAAGTAAATGTCATAATTGAGAAGAAAGAACAAGAATCCTACATTACATTGAAGGGCCTGACAGCATTTGTTTACACTGCAGAAAGTCGTATTCGGGACATTATCCGCAAAGTGGAAAGGATTGAAAACCGAAAAAGGGTGGCGATATTGACCAGCAGTACAGTTGAGTGGCAATATCGAAGTGGTCGCAAATTTAAGCCATTTGATCCTTTCACCAACTGCGATTTGGAAGAAGCCTTCAACCTCCAAACAACTTCTGTGCAAATCAAGATTAACAGTGAAGTGTATAATGCAGACATAGTTTACAAAAAGGCCACAAGAGGAGGAAAAAAAATCAAAAAGTTGAGAAATAAAATCACATGTGTTCAAGGTGTTTTGGTTTGACAGTATGCAATGAGTTAATAGGTCAATATCACCACAGGGTGCCTTTCAACCCTCACAATATTCAAAAAGTTGGGTTTTAATTTCCCATTCGATTTATGTCATGTCATAAATACTAGACACTCAAGTACTATAGAAACATATTAGCTGAGCTCCCACACATTTTTATTTTTATTTTTAGATAATTATGGGCCATTATTCGAAGCATAAACCATAAGATATGTCCACCCTGTCATGGAGATATATATTACTGTTTAATACGTTTTCATTGCAAAATTAAGAGGCAAATTATATTTTCTGAAAGGTATGATGTCCCTTTCCTAAACAGGGTTACTTGTTTGCTTTCAAGTTATAAATACATAAAAGATTTTATGTAAACCCTGTGTTTTTAAAGAAACTCATACAATTCACACATGTATTATTTCTTATTTGGAGAAAACTGAGATATTTGGATGCAGTTTTTTGTTTGCATGTTTTGCCCCCAGACATACTGTAGCTATTGAACGCACTGGATTATAGAGATATGATTGAATTATTATTTTAAATATTATTTTAAAATATCAAGACAACAGGGTGGATCAGTACATGACGGGGTGGACACATAAAGCAGAACACACAAAGCATGACAAAATATAACAATCAAGCATTTATTCAAAATAATAATAATAACAAAAAGTGACGTGACATACAGCCAAGTATGGTGACCCATACTCAGAATTTGTGCTCTGCATTTAACCCATCCAAAGTGCACACATACTGTGAACACACACCCAGAGCAGTGGGCAGCCATTTATGCTGTGGCACCTGGTGAGCAGTTGGGGGTTTGGTGCCTTGCTCAAGGGCTCCTCAGTCGTGGTATTGCCGGCCCGAGACTCGAACCCACAACCTTAGGGTTAGGAGTCAAACTCTCTAACCACTAGGCCATGACTTCCCCACAATAATAATAGTAATAACAATATAATAATAATAAATAATATAATTACAATCTTAATCACACTGACATACCCCCACCCCTCATTCATTTTATTTTTGTAGCAATATTAACTAAAAATGAATGCTATGTCCACCCTGTCATGTATCATGTATGTGTCATGAGTCTAAGTGGCCATGTTGCGCTTCAATTAACATATTAGCTTACAACAAACTGTGACTAGCAAAATAGTTAGTCTGGTTGTTGAAGAGAATTTGGTTTATTTAAATGTACATATTTTGAAAATACTGTATTCTAATCACTTCTAGCATATTTTATGCCGACATTGTGGACATGTTAAGCTTACGCAAAGCAAGTAAGCAAACTCAGACGAAGAAAATTTGTCAATTTGAAAAGTCACCAACTTACTCACCTCAGCCATGAGGTGAAATTCCCAGCACAGAAGAAACAAAAAAACCTGTCCTGATGTCACTAAAAGGGTATGGCCTTTTCTTAAAGGGCCGGATTCCCCAATAAGACAGGGTGGACAATCATTCAAGGGACATGGACAAACTCTTCTATTTTATTAAACAAACATATAGTTTTTATTACCAAATGATCAAAACACTCAAATTTAACAAAATATTAATAGGAGAACTATTTTTTTTTACATTTTATGATTTGACAGTATTCTACTAGTAGTGCATGGGACATAGCAAAATAACATGCATCCTCTGACACAAAACTAAAAAAAATCTAGAATATGTGTCTAAAGAGCCAAGTAATGCTTTTGTTATGAATATAAAAACGTAGACTAATATAACACACCCCATTCATTTTTATGCTAAGCTATCTTGGCAAATCAGTTATTTATGTACAGGACACCAAAAGGCACCCTACAGTGATATTGACCCTAATGTGATTTTGTTATTTTATCTCCTCAACAACCAGAATTTATGCATTGTTGGTTGGTTTAATATGGATTTTTTTTTTTTTTTTTTTTTTTTTTTTTTTAATAGGGCTGCACCAAATTAAATATTTTTATCTGATTTTAAAATGTACTTTTTTAAAATAGTCCAAACATGGCTTCTCCACTTTACCTTCTTTCTTTTTCCAAGAAATGTAATATGTAATAATAACCCTAAAGTGGTTTACAAATTCTTACAGTTTTCTTGTTATATGAAAAATGTACATTACCAGAGATCCTTTAAATGAGCAGCAACCATTTGATCATACTCTATAGATCACATTATTATAACAAGGACATTCTCAAACTGAAAGCTGATGGATTTACATTCTTACTTAGAATCTTCTTACATACTTTTCAGGCATCATATAAAACGACATAGCCATAGATTCAATAGGTTAATGAAATGGCATGTCCTGAACATTATCAGAAAAGTATTATGTATTTTTGACCCGTGATACATTTTGGCATTTTAAGTTACATTTGTATATTGTTGAGTCTGATATTGTTATTGAGTCCAGGTGAGTTTTTATTATTGGTGCAAAAGTTATGAATCTTTAAAAGGGGTGGACAAACAGTAGTTCCCCCTGATTGCACGCGTCTACAGCAGAGCAGCTGTCCACATGCCCGACGGAAATCCCGGTTTAAGGCTGGATAAAGAATAGGATTCAGAGCAGAGTTGAGGTATCCCAACCAAAGAACAACAGAGTGGGTTAGTTTGTTTGGATGGCTCTCTGCCCACATACCCATGCATGTGGAGTAGGTGAAATAGGGAAACCAACAAATGACAAAGGCACCCAGCAATGCGGCCAGGGTCACTGTGGCTTTGTGTTCCCGTGCAGTGGCAACTGTGTTTGCAGCCCGCGCAAAGGAAGGAGTGGATGCACGTATACGCCGCACCTAAAATTGAGACATGAAGAGAGAGTGAGAAAGGGAACGTTGCATCTTTTTTATTTTATTTTTTCTGAGGGAAAAGATAGTGGTTGTACAGATGAGATAATAATAAACCTTATTCTAAATATAATTAATTAATTAATTTATTTATTCGTTCATTTACCTACCTCGCAATCATTGTCATGTCATTGACTTAATGGAGAAACATACCTGTTCACGTGCAACACAGTATATACGATGGTACATTCCACACATGACCAGTAGAGGGAGGTAGAAGACTAGAAAGGCTTTCAGCAGGACATAATTATTATTCCATTCATAGCGGCAGGTCCTGCCTTCCTCTCCTTCATTCCACATGTCCCAGTCCAGGTTCTGTACTCTGAAGTCAGGTGTGTTCCAGCCTAGGTTAATAGACACAAAGGACACAGCCAGAGAGCACGTCCAGATCACAGTCAGAGTGATCCCCACCCGACGAGGTGTGACCCTCCTGGGATAGCAGAGAGGGTTAGAAATGGCAAGGTAACGATCAACACTAATGGCCAGTAGGGTGAGGATTGAAGCACTGCAAAGCATCACATCCAGAGAGATGTAGATATTGCAAAAAACACCCCCAAGGGGCCATCTCCCATTGCGTAATTCCAGCATGGCAGTTAGCGGAAGTACCAGCAAACCCAGAAGCAAATCTGTCACAGCCAGTGAGAGTATAAAACAGCTACTAATCTGGTGCAGACGCCGACTGGTGGCCACAGCCAAACAAACCAGCACATTTCCACAAATGGTCAGTGCGATGAAGGCCACCAGTACCACCCAGCGCAGGGCAGTGAACAACATTGTTAGCTTCTGAAACAGGAAAGTTTGGAGAATTTTGTTCTCGTAGTCAGAGTAATTTCCAGAGTAATTCAGTCAGGACTCCACGTGTCATCTGTTTTCTCAAACATTACATTGGGTGCTATAAAACTGCCATAATATTAACATCTGTGGCCATCAGCTCAAGTTCATTCCTACAAGAAAAGAACATCTGATAAGCAGTCACGTGGGTAAATAATTTAGAACCTTTAGGAAATATGAATTGTATAATATTTAAAATGTTACAATACTTACTATCTTAGTTTAAGATGCAAATACAACTGAATATAAACTGGAAAGAGCACTCATTTGCTTGAGATTATCCTCAAATTCCTCACTCTTTCTGCATAGTAACATTGACTCAACCAATGGCACAAGTTTGTGGTGAAGCTATGTTTTGACTAATCAATAGTAGACCGTAGCATTGTTTGGAAACCATTTTTGTAAACAATCATTCTTTTTTGACTAATTAGATGTTAGACATATTAATCAGAGGTTTTAGCAACCTAGGCTGATTTGAAAAAAAAAAAGGGGGGGGGGGGGTCTGAAATAACCACTAGAGACAATAAAAACCAACAACTTTTATTCCCTTTTACAGAAATTATGATTAAAGGGCAAATTATCAATTAATAAAGACTCATTTTCATGCAGGTTCTTGTACAAAACTGTTATGACCTCAGAACACTTTTAGCATAGTGCATGATTTGAAAAAAAATATATATATATATATTTAGGTTTAAAAATATATATATCTAGGCTTTTCTGGTGTAGTAAACTTGCTTAGTAGCTCACCTGGTATAGCATTGCAATTGCGGTGTGCTTGGGTATAAGTCGGAATAAAATAGCTCAAAACTTGTAGACACAAATTAAAAATTACATGGTTGCCTAAAAAATGTATTTCTATTTTTTGTTTACTCTTGTAATTAACATGAGTTTAGGGTAGTCTTAAGTGTAACTGTTACATTATTTTTAGTCATGATAGAGCATTACCTTATAGTGCCACACACCAGACATTTAATTTCCAAACTGCCGTGTTATTTACAACAATAAAACATAATAAAACATTGCCAGATTCATATGCACTTTTAACTCCACTCACTGGACATTTTACTTTGAAAGTGTTGCAAGCAATGTGTTATCATTTTGAAGAAATGTCGCCACAGGCACGTGTTTCCAATGAGTCTGGATTGCATTATTCTTTGCCATTCATAATGTGAAACTTATGTGTTAGCACAAAGAAATGTTAATGAATGCACTTGTCTGATATTCTGTGGCATTATGTCTTCTGGAAGGTCACCAAAAAAAAATTAATGCAAATCTGAATCTAAATTGAATGCAAATTTAATGCAAAACTTCGGCCCCTGTTTACTGCAAGGACAAAAAGGCCTGAGTTATACAAGATCTCAGAGAATAAGCCATCTCTTTCATTTGTAGCTTCTTTTTTCTTTTCTTTCTTGTTTGTTTTTAATATTATTTTTTAAATCAAGTCACAGCGGTGCTTGGATGTTGATTAATTTTTATTTTATTTTGCATTCAAAGCTGCATTAGTTGCCACTGATGAACACAGTTGAGATAAAATCACAGTAAGAGATGACAGTGGGTCGCATAGATACTTACAAAGAGAGAAAAGCACATTATCACTGTGTTATTGGTGTTCATGTAGATTTTACAGCAAGAAAGATGTTACATGTTACATGTTGTTACATGTAACATGTAACATTCTTGTTACATGTTTGCACAAGAAAGAAAGAAACAATAAACAGACCATACTATTTCATATTATTCTGATATTCATGTAAAAGCTCTGGGATGTTTGTGCCTTAGTACTTCCATCAAACCGAATTTATGTCTTCATGAGTAATGGTGAGATTAGAAAAAATGTAAATATTAGATCAAAAAAAATTATTCAAAATTACACAATTAATCTTAATTCTGATTGTTGCTGCTAGGGCAAAATTACACATTGAAGCTTTAAACTTACTAACAAATTTGCAAATTTAGCTTGCAAGGTAGCAATAGTTATTTATCATAGCAAAACTGAAGTTGAGTTGCAATATGGAGCTTGACAAGGCCAGTGTGAGTATAAATTCTGTAAAAAACTGTAAGAGAAACTTCTGTTTGAACCAGATTTTGTATATTTATTTTCGAGAGTGTGACAAAAAATCCATCAAATAATGTCAGAAATATCATCACATTCATTTAAACGGGAAGTTAATAGCACAACGCAGTTGAACAGGATGTGAGAAATGTATCAAACAAGCATTGCATGATCATGCAAACACAAAATATGGTTGTAGGAGAAGGAGAAATTTGTAATGGAAGGATGTCTTTTAGTCAAAGGTAGACAAATTGAATAAAAGTGTGACTAAAGATAAGGCAATATCAATTTGCACTGTGTAATTTCTTCTGTGTATATTTGATTTGGCATCTCCGTGTAGTTAAGACTGTAATCTCTCTCCCTCTTTTAACCACTCGTTTGTTACCACAGGAACATATTTACACAAGAACAAGCATTTTCATTTCACACGTTTATGGTAGAGGTCTGAAAAACGGCAGATTGCAAGGAATGCTCATAAACATAAATGCAGGTGAGAGACGGCTGATAGCAACGGCACAATTAAGGCACTTTGATTCAGCATTCTCTGTAGTGTAGAAACATGAGCTGAAATATGTTTCCATGACAAAATTCCAAGCAAGTTATATGCTTGTCTCTTGTCCTAATAGACCTGCTGAAAGACCTTTTACTTTCTTAAACATCATGAACATTGACTGGTCAGCTGGATCTATTACATTGTACAAGTCCTGCTTTCAACCTCTACTGAGAGATGATCACATGCACAGAAATGTGTGCTCATGCACTGCATATTCACTCGGTGAATCATGCTCAAATAAATAAATAGTCTAAAGGTATGAGGTTGATGACAATATTCTCCCCTCAATTAACAGTGAATCAAACACTTGGAGCTGCAATTAGCAGCAGAGAGCCTGCACTCCCTAGGCTGTCAATCTTGTCAGCCACCAAAATAACTAACAATCCGTCTATTAAACAAAGCTTAACTAAAAAATAAACATACAGGATATTCATTGCCTGAAGTGTGATCAAAAATTATAGCCATGATACTGCTGGACATTGTCTATAGGTGTGCGGTCTCAGTTGGCTGACGTGAAGCCTGAACAGACGATAATGATAACTAATCTATCTTTAAACAATGATGAAAACTAATAATTCTTTCTGCACACTGTACCACCTGGCCACCTTTGTCAGTGTTTAGCTTCTTTGCTTGGAATCCCAAATAAATGACCAGGTGGCAGTCTGCAGATTTTCCAAAATGTAGGACAAACACTAACATCTATATTTTATCACTTGCTTATATTAAACAGAACTGCTTGGGTTTGCTTATGCAACATGCTCATGCTCAAAAGTTTGGAGTTTGGACTATTTTCTTTCTTTTTTTTTTTTTTTTATAAATTCAAACAATTCGTATACAGTACTGCTCAAAAGTTTGGAGATTGGACTTTTGTCCAACTTTATATTAAGTGGCCTTAATTACTATGTAAATTTTACTCTCCTAGGATGTATTAAATTGATCTAAAGTTAAAACACTGGCCCCGGCCCCAGACCTGCACATCATCTTATATTATTTCATACAGTCCTCTGTTGACAAATGTACATCTTTTATATATACATTTATTACTCAAAAGTTAACATTCTTACAAAAAGAGCAGTGAAAGAATGTAACTCACATTCTGCAGGTGAATCATGGTTACAAAGTAGAAACTCCTGATTCCTGCATGAGCTGGTGTTCACAGCACTGTAGCAGCGAGGTAATGCTTGTCTTTTTGCGTTTGTGTGTCTTTTAGTGCTTCTGCCTTCTGTTTACTTTTGTCTTCTTTTTTCACCCCTCTAGTTCCCCTCCCAGTGTCTCCCACTCCCTCTGTCACTTTACAATCTTTTATGAAATTACCATTATCTTATCACTATACACACTCACTTATAGTAGTTCTCTTTTTCTCATGGGACAACATGCTACTGTTTCAGACAGATATGCAGCTGAGGTAAACATGGATATATACATAATCTCCTTTTCTTGAACCTGTTATCATTGAGCTGCTGATCTTCAAACTGATTTATAGGAAACATTTAGCAGGATGGTTAATGGAGTGATCATTGCTGCAGTTGGTACCCATTTTATGTGCATCAGAGAAGCTGAAGTCTGTGAAACACAATAAATAATACTTGACCTTCTCATAGAAATCATGTCGTACCTAATCCAGAAACAACAAAAGAGACCATAAGAGCTTGATAGAGATATGTATAGAATGCTTGATTTGTTACTCCAGAACACCATGAAATGGCAGTATGTTAACAGGTTGCAACATTTATACTGAAATGTTTCAGCAAATGTTTTATATTTGTGAATTTGCAAGTTTATATCTCACAATTCAAATTTTCAGAACAAAATCACAATTCTTAGAAAATAAAAGAGTCGGAACTCAGATTACAAGAAAAGATTACAAGGGGAAATAATGCATGCCACGGCAGGGAAAAATGCGAGACCTAAACTCAGAATTCTGATGGGAAAAAATAAGTAAAATTGCAAGATATAAACTCAGTTTTGCAAGATTCAAATTCTTGCAATTCTGAGTTTCTCAGATATCAAAGGAAAAAAAAGTAAGAATAAGAAAAGTCAACTACCTTGTATATTTATTTATTTATTATTGTCCCATGGTGAGAATTTGCTTCCATATTTAGGTGCAAGTACAGTTAAGCCTATTTTTGCCACTTAAAAAAAAAAGAAAAGAAAGAAGAAAAAAAGAAAGAAACACTGTAAGCAAGATTTTAGTTGCATTATTTATTGCAATATATTATGAAATAATAGGTTAATGAGAGAACTTCTACTCAACCATTGCATGACAAAAGTCCCCCATCAGGATTGATGCAAGTTCCACATATGTGACAGGTATTTAAACACTTTCTATTCAGTACGTCTGACTGAATGATTAAAGCAGTTTGCAGCTAAAGTTTGGGGTTCAACTTCTGTTTCTTGTGCTGTTTGATTTTAAATGTGGAGCCATTACTCATACAGTATATATTTGATTTTATGATGATCATGTTTGTAATAATTGTCAATGGCTGCTTTCCAATAACTATTTTATAACACGTGTCTGTTTATAATGGAAATACTGAAATTCTGTACAGAGCCACAGCTCTTTTATGCAGCAGAAACACAGGCGGTCTGAAAGCACAATTTAGGCCTGCTGTTGCATTTACACTGTTTACACTTATGCACTGCTTACGCCCTTTGTGTGTTTTTAATCAAAGTGATAAGGATTCCAAGAATGATTATTCTAATTTATTAATTATTAGTTAATAAGTTGTTTGACATGACCCTTAATGATTGACAGGCTCACGGTTATTAGTTGCCCTGTTTTATCGGTGTAATTAGTGTGCATGCAGTGGACTGATAAGAACATACAATTTGTGGTCCTTTATTAAAGACATGAACACACTGATAATTTTCCAGCCTTAAATGACTGTGCAACCTAAAGGAAAGCTGTATCGGGTGTTGATGACACTCGACAGTAAGAGACTATGCCACTTTGCCACTTTATTAAGTCAGATCAACTAATTTAGAAGTATGGGAGTAACAATGGTCTTGAAAAATTTGAATAAATCTATGAAGAAGTCAATATACAGAAAAAGGATATTCTTCTGTAATAATATTATATTTTATGATATTTATAATATAATAATTATTTGCCAAATAATCATAAAAATGGCAATTTTACAATGCACTGGGTATCATGCTAACACTTTACAACAGGGTTCCATTTGTTAGTTAACTATATTAGTTACGTTGCAGCAAACAATAAAAAATGCTTCTAAACCACTTATAAATCTTAGTTAAATGTTAATTGCAAAAGAAATACATAAAAAAAGATTAATAAATATTGTAACAAATGTTAGTTATTGTTAATGCATGAACCTTATTTTAAAACGTTACCGATATCTAAACTAGTAAAGCATTTAATGACTTTGAAATCTACATTAATATTATTTATATTATATTTAACTATAAATCATGTTAGTTCATAACACATTAACTAATATTAGTTTATTCAACTTGAAATAGTAAAATGCATTAGTGTATATATATATATATATATATATATATATATATATATATATATATATATATATATATATATATATATATATATATATATTATATATAAAGGAAAAAAAAATCTTCACGGTTAGTTCTTAAAGTTTAGTTTAATTACCAAATTGCAACCAACAGCAATGCAGATATTATGAATGAATGAATTAAATTATGCATTTATCTAGCGCTTTATTTAATATTCTAATTTATTTAATATTCTAATTTTCTGAGATACTGAATTTGGGATTTTCCTTAGTTGTCAGTTATAATCATCAAAATGAAAAGAAATAAACATTTGAAATATATCAGTCTGTGTGTAATGAATGAATATAATATACAAGTTTCACTTTTTGAATGGAATTGATTCAAATTGAATGATATTCTAATTATATGACCAGCACCTGTATTAAGTTTAATTTAATATTTACAAATCTGCAGAGCTTAATTGTTAATTTCTGTAGTATTTAGGTGAATGATAGTGCAAGACTTTTTAATGTCTTTTTGTTACTTGTTTCAGTCAGGCTTGTATTTCTAGATTTACAGAAAACATATAAGCTTTCATCAAACTGAAGAAGACGTTCAATCAGTTTGCAGAGAAATACCTGGCAATACTGTGAAAGAGCAAAAAACAGCTTCATACAGCATCTGAACACCTATAGCACTCTGCAAATGACTGTGTTCGCATCTAATGATTCACATTTCAGCATCTACGTTGCAGGGGTTTGTGTTTGTTTGAAGGACGTTTCCTGTCAGCGGGATTATTTTCGCTCCGTGCCTCTTCTGGGCCAATTAACAGGGATTCAAAATATCTTCTGGTGCTTAGATCCTGTCTATGTATATCATTCTCATCTGAGCATGCGTGTGTGCGCGAACAGGCCAGAACGAGCCTCTACTCTTTGCTTGTCATTAACCAGCCCAAACACAAGCAGTGACGTCTCTGCACTAAGCTCGATGTCAAGGGTCTCCAGTCACGGCTGTTCTCTGATCTGCCTGTCCAGAGTCACCTAGCAACTCCAGACCTCCACGACCTCTTGTACTGCTCAAAGAGTGGAGTGCAAAGACGAACAGCTGAATCGAGATGATATTAAGATGGAGAACAAACAGCAAAATGAGGTTGTCAACTCAATAGCAAGTCTCTAGCTGTTTGTTGTTCCATCATGATGAAATATTATGAGTAAATAAATGAAAGGCTTTTAACGAAGGTGAGAGAGGAGAGAGTTTCCTCCTGTGCCATGATTAAAGCTGTTATTGAGTCACATTCTTCTGTATCTGATTCCTTGTTATAGAGAACTAAAGTTTCTCTGTGCAAGCAAAGTGTCTGTCAAATGAATTCTTCCTTGGAGGTGATGTGTGTAATTTTTTTGAAGTTAAAATACATTCTCCCATTCCGGCTTAATGTGCAGAGACAAATTTACGTAAGCCGTTTGTAAGTTGATTTCCCCCAAAAGTGTAAACACTGTGGTTCTGTGGCTCTTTCTGCATTGCTTATTTGTTTGTGCAGGCTGACACAGCAACTTTGCTCAACCAATGCCATCCAAATGATGTTTGAAAGACAGGGAAAGTGATTGTGGAACCTCATTTGTCAATTCAGTTTGGTGAAGAAGAAACAAAACATAATGCATCTTTTATCTTTTATATAACCCATTTTACAAGGTAAAAAAGAAAACTGTTGTTTTGTAAGGCACCTTGGATGAAGGGTATGTGTTTCTTTCTTTTTTTATATAAACTAGAGCTTCCAAAACAATTCATCTTTAGCCTTTAGAAAGCAGAATGAAATAGTAATATTATTACATTTGGTAAATATACATGTAAAAATATAGTAGAAAAATATATATCTTTTAAATCATTCAGAAATCATTCTAATATTCTGATTTGCTGCTCAAAAAAAAAAAAATGACTTCTTTAAAAAAACATTATAAATCTTACTGTTCAAAATTTTTTGGCTGGTAATATATATATTAGGGCTGTCAGTCGATTATTATTATTTTTTTTTAATCTAATTAATTACATGATGTGTAATGAATTAATCGCAAATTACATTTGGCTGTGAAAATGCCCCCAAAAGATTATTTAAAGCTATTTTTGTGTTAAATGAGAAAGTATTAAGCATTACAAATAGTAGCTTTAGAAAGAAATATTTTATTTGATTCAGCATAAAATGTATTACACATAAACATTTAGGTTACAACAGCCTAATTATAAACTATGTAACATTAAAGAAGGTCATTTGAGAATTGTTTTTTTCTTTTTGTTCATGCAGTGGAAGTCATTGGTAACCAAAACAGGTTTTTACAAACAGTCTTCAAAATACCTTATCTAACGTGTTAAACTGACAACCCTAATATATATATATATATATATATATATATATATATATATATATATATATATATAGCTACACACAGACACACACACACACACACTTAACGTTTACTTTAAGTTTAAGTTTGATGCTTGTAAGATTATTAAAAGTTTTTGCAAGTCTTAGGCTCCCCAAGGCTGCTTTTATTTGATCAAAAATACAGTAAAGCAATAATAATGTGAAATATTGTTACAACGGTTTTCTATTTGAATATCTTTAATAATGTAATGCATTTCCGTGATGACAAAGCTCCATTTTTAGCATCATTATTCCAGTCTTCAGTGTCACATGATCCTTAACAAATCATTATAATTAGCAGATTTGGTGCTCAAGAAACTTCTTTCATTATTATTATCAATGTTGAAAACAGCATAAGCTTGATATTTTTGTAGAATAATTTTTATTCAGAATTTTTTGTTCAAAAGAACTGCATTTATTTGAAATCTTTTGTAACAGACATTCAAAAGCCAGTTCAGCATGCCCTATTATTATCCATGGTATTACTGAATTTATTCTCTCTAAATTAAACTCAAACCCAGACTAAGAACAGAAACAAGGAAAGTTCATTTTGTAACCATACCTAGTAACCAAAAACACACTTAAAAATTTAAACAGATGGTTTTATCCAAAGCGACCTAAGCCGGTCTGACACATTCCCCTGAAGCAGCATGAGGTTAAATGTCTGGTCCAGGGGCAAAACGGTGATACAACAGGACTGTGATTTCATTGGCTCTTCGATGGTTGGTTCATCCTTACATCTTTGCCACATTGACACCAAAAGTACAACCTCTCCGGAAACAGCTTGGAGCCGTGAGCACAAAGCTATCATCATGCCCTCTGCCTGTCAGGACCTTTCCTTGAATATTTCAAGATATTTAGAGCAGCAAAATTAGTGAGCTGACTGATTTCAGATCAGCCCCTTCATTGAGATGGCTATTAGTTTGTGATTGTGTTTATCCATTTCTGGCTGTGTGTGTGTGTCCATTTTTTTTTAGCGTGTCAGTATCTGTGCATGTAGATGTAAGTGTGTAAGCTGTGGCCCTTCGCTGCAATCTGTCATATCATATTCTCATCCTACGGAATACTGACCTTATATCTCCAGACACACATGCTGCACTGATCTGCACCCCCCTCTGGAGAACCCCACCGGGGGAAGAAAGGAGAGAGTTAGTGCACCCTTGTGTCCCACCCCCACAAAAACACAAGCTCCCCTGGGAGGGGTCAGAGAGAACGTGGCCTGTCATACATTGTCTCCAAGCCTCCTCCATCTAAGTTACAGAAGCATGTCTGCTTCCTTTTTTAGGAGAAGTGATAGGAAGGGGCTGTTCTACTTTTCAGATCAGCAGAGAGAGAGAAAGAGAGACAGAGAGAGAGAGAGAGAGAGAGAGAGAGAGAGAGAGAGAGAGAGAGAGAGAGAGAGAGAGAGAGATGAAAGCAAAGAAGAGGAGAAGAGAAAGAACAGAAAACGACAATAGGGCTGAACAGAGAGAAGGGGAGATTTCATATTTCCTCTGCACATACTGTACAATATTTCTTTAATTACTCACCCGGCATATTGCCAATATATAAATATATAACCTACCTTTCAAAAGTTTAATATGAAATATATTTTCCAAAAAGAAATATATATATTTTGCTTAATATTGCTTAATATATATATATATATATATATATATATATATATATATATATATATATATATATATATATATATATATATATATATATATATATATATATATATATATATATTGCTTCATATATATATATATATATATATATATATATATATATATATATATTAAGCAAATAAATTCTAAAATATATTAAAACAGAAAACAGTTAATTTTTAAAATGTAATAACATTTCACAATATTAGTATTGTATCATATTTCTGATCAAGTAAATGCAGCCTTTGTTAGAATAAGAGGCTTCATTCAAAAACAACCCCAAACCTTTGTAAGGCAGCGTGTACAGTATAATTGTGGTAAATGCTGACAGTCATGCCAATAATAATGCTTTGTTGACTTCTGAGATACAGTAAATAGAGTGAGTGAATGAGAGAGAAAGGATCCATGTTTACCTGTGTATACACTTCACTGCACATCTTCTGACTAACAGACCAACAAACAGGAACACATCATCTGACCCATTTGGAAAATATGGAGATGTAGAGTCCAGTCCACTATAGCCTTGGGTAATTTTGACCTACATTTTCAAGCAATTCCAAAGAAATTTGTGCAGGATACTGTTGGAATTTTTGTAGTAGGATTTTTATGACAATGGAGCTTAATTTTAGATTGCAATTTATTAGATTGCAATTTATTAAAAAAAAAAAAAAAGCATTCACTGTCAGAAAAAAAAAGAAGAAAAAAACACTGTGCAAAAATTGCACCTATAGGAGAAAAACACACCCACACTCTACACCCTAAATGCTGCATATCAAAACCTGCGAGTAGTGATATGTACTCTTATGGTACTATTATGAACCTTTTAGAGGTAAAGAAGTTGCAAAGATGTCCCTTTGAGGGTACTGGCCCAGTGACAAACTGGGTTTATAATGTAGGTTTCTTTTAAGTTTTATGATGCCAGGAAACTTACTGGACATCAAACAGAAAAAAAAAAGAAAAATACAGCTTCTAGTTCACTAAGAAAAGATGGTCCAACTATTATAACAGCAGATGTGCTACCTACTTTGGATATGGGTCTTGTAGGAGTTTCTTCTTAATTCCACTTTCTTCAGTGACCTTGGTGTAGCCGGTCAGATCTGTTTCGATATCATCACATGTGCAGTATATTGCAAGAACAAGGGTTGCTCCTCCACAAGTAACTTGCAATTTTATGTTTCAACCACAGATGGTGATAGAGAGCCCATAATTCTGTAGTATTCTTCCTTTAAAATTATCTGGAAGTCATATTTGTGCTGTTTCTGATACTGATTACTGTCACTTTAACTGTTTTTAGTCTCAGATATTTCAGGGTTTGTATAATGAACATTAGCAAACATTAGCACTCAGGTACATGGCCTTTAAACACAACATAGCCTGAAAGTAGACTGTAAACAATAAATTATTAATTTTTTAATCTAAACCATATATTATACATGCAAGCTGAAGATTAAACTAGCATACATCATTATAAAAGTGACCTCATCTTGCTGACAAACGCACACAGACTTGCTTAGTAATGATGCCCTTTCTGGTTTGTTTTGTTCCAGAGCCACTGGCCTGTAGGAGTGTATTACAGCAGCTAAAGGTACTGAACTCGCCTGCTCTCTCGGATCAGGGCTGGCTGTGAGGTCCACTTGCTCTTTGGCATGGAGAGAGAACCCAACCCCTTGAGTGCAGCTGTGGAGAGATGCTGACATTTTGGACTCCTGTCACATTACACACACTGCAGAGATTCAGTTTTTCGGGAATACCAAGTTGAAGCTGAATCTAGTCCAAAATAGTGCATTGCCCCTGGCAACAGCTTATTAATCAAAGGAAGCTACCAGGGCATGAATAGCTCTGGAGTGGATTTGTGTTTAAGAGGGTGCTTCTACATATAAAGCTATGAGTGTGTCGGGCAGCCAAACTTTTAATTCATCATAGGTTCTTCATGCTTCGCCACGCTCTTGCAACATGTCATTGTTTAACTCTCAAAGCCTTTTAAGAAAGCCTGTAAGGCCACAGATTATTTAGGGCTTTGGAGACCTGAAGTATGCGTCCACTTTCCTTTGGGAATGCCAGGAGTGTAGCTCATTGCTTTCAGACCAACTGCCTGTCTGTCCTTATTGTGTACCAGGACAGACAATTGAATATACTGTACATTTGGATTGTAATAATGTATGCTATGTGGACAATTACATTTACATTTAGTCATTTAGCAGACGCTTTTATGCAAAGCGACTTGCAAATGAGGACAATGGAAGCAATCGAAATCAACAAAAGACCAATGATATACAAGTACTATAACAAGTCTCAGTTAGCTATATATATATATATATATATATATATATATATATATATATATATATATATATATATATATATATATATATATATATATATATACATACATATATATATATATATATATACATAAAGAATAGAATTAGAATAGTGAGTGCTAAAGTTAGAGGGTCAAATAAAGATGAAAGAGAATTAAAAAAATTAATTAAAAATTAAAAAAAAAACGAAAAGAAAAATCACAGTTTATATATATATATATATATATATATATATATATATATATATATATATATATATATATATATGTAGAAAACTAAAACTAACTTTATATAAGATCTTTGTCAAAAGTCAAACAGAGCCATAAGTTATGTCTTTATAGACATAGATTTAATAATTGTGAATAAAGTGTAATATTTAAATGTTTCTAGAAACTTTGAAATTGAAGCTCATATCACAGAGGTGCAACAAATTACATATATTGCTACCTACAAAACTATGGCTAAATAAAAAACTGTCAATTAACAATGCTGTGTTATTTCATGTGAAAGTTGCCTATTTATGTCTGGGCATGTGTGCGAAGGAATATAGGCTGGATTTGAAAGAAAAGAGGCAAAACACCCATCTTTGTTGCATAACCTTGAATCGGTGGTTTATTTAGCTCAAATTTAGCCACTGAAGCTCCATATGTCAGTCCCATCACAGTCCTCTGGCTTAAACAGATGATAGCTGTCTGTTTGGAAGATCAAAAAGGAAGTGATGAACTACATACTCATAATGACATGTCCTAAAAAAGCATCTTAAGTGCAAAACCCTTCATAACTAGTAAAGGCAAGCATCATGTTCATTGTAACCGTAGAGAAATAGTATAATTAATATTTAAAGTAAATGTTGTACAATTTCATTTTCCAAGGAAAACTAGTTTCATAATTTAAATCCTCCTGGGTAGTTCAGTCACAGAATGCCATGTAATATTGCTCCATTCCACAAAATATGTCAGACTTCCGACTACATTAGAAGAAAAAGGAGTTGTGACTCCACATACCAGAGGGTTGAGAGTCATGCATGAAAATCAGATACTTGGCATTATGTAGTCATTTCCTTTGGACTTTGTGTGGCAGCCAGCTAAACAGCTTCCTGCATAATTTCTGCCTTTTGATTTTAGCCTTGAACAGGCACTGATTCTGGGGGTGAGTCTGAGACATAATCTGAATCGGAGGCAGAATCTGAGGCAGAATCTCAGTCTGGGATTGAATCTGAGATATGATCTGATTTTGAGATTGAATCTGTGGCTGAAACGGAATCTGTGACTGAGATTGAATCTGAGGCTGAATCCGAGACACAATCTGTGGCTGAGCCTGAGGCCGAGACTGAATCTGTGGCTGTGGCTGAGTTTGAGACTGAGCCCGAATCATGCACTGAATCTGAGAAATAATCTGAGGCTGACTGTGGGCTTGACTCTCAGATTGGCTTTGGGTCATAATGTTTGCATTTAGCTGGTGTAATTTGTGATTCTGAATGAGTGAGGTGAGTAAAGAAAGAGATCTTTCATATCCTTCTCTCCTCTCTGGGGATGATGGGCACAGACTCTGGAGGAGTTCCTTGAATCTTCTCTCCTGTTGACGGAAGTCATACTCCACACTAGTCCAAAGAGTGAATAAGAAAAGCGGGAAAGAGATAAGGGAAAAGGTAGGGGGGACTGAAAAGAGAGCATTCTATTTATGATTGTTCATGCTTCATAGTTCTTTTTTCCCCCTTAGAATTATGTGCATTTGCACAACCATTCATTACTCCAGTCTTCAGTGTCACCTTCAGAAATCATTCTAATTAATATGCTGATTTGGTGCTCAGGTAACATTTCCTATTATCACTGCTGAATTTCTTTTAGGATTTTGGTTAAAAAGTAAGTCCAAAAGAACAGCATTATAAATGTCTTTACTGTCACATTTCAATCAATTTAATGCATCCTTGACAAAGATTATTAAAGTATTAAAGTATTCATTTCTCAATGGTAGTGTACACACATAGTATATGTATTATCAACAAATATATTTTGTGTGTGTGTGAAAAAAAATAGTTAAATCTGTGCCTTTTCTACTATTATTTTGCCATTATTATACTTTACAATACATGAATAATGATAGAATACAATGACAAAAGATTTTTCTCAAAATGTTATTAATAAATGTTAAATTCTTTTTATTATTATTATTATTATTATTATTAACCTATGGGCGGTGGGAGAAAGTAATAAAACACTAAAGAAAAACAAAATGTGTATATGGAAATGTGGGAATGTGAGTTTAATTGTATTGAATTGGATAACACAATAAAGTATTAAAGTTCATCCCTTAAGGGGTAGTTCACCCAAAACTGAAAATTCCGTCATTTTTTAATAACCCGCATGTTGTTCTAAACCTGTAACCTGACTTTCCTTTTTCTGACGAACACAAAAGAAGATAATTTGAGATGCTATCTTTCTGAAACACAGAGACATTTTTAAAATATCTTCTTTTGCTCTCCACAGAAGAAAGAAGCCTTGCAGGTTGGGAGCAATATGAGGGTGAGTAAATGATGACAGAATTGTCAATTTTGGGAGAACTACCCCTTTAAACTGGTTAGTAGTCTCACTGGGTGCTCTCACCTGTAGACAGCACATGCAGTCTTCTGACAGGTGGAACAGTCACTGAGGTCTTGGCCAGTCCGAAAACATCGCAGACTGCATAAATAAGCAGGCAAGGAAAAAGATTTTAAAAGGCATTGTTTTAGTATGCCTCACATTCACATCCATAAATGCAGTTAGAGCTCATTTATAGTCCTTAGTGACCTACGCTTGGAGATAAAACCAAATGTACATCAAATTAAACTACAACTACCCTTTTCCCCTGCACCTCGGCTCTAAAAAAAAATTCTCACAATTACCTTTAACACATCCAGCTTGCCTGTTACACTTGTCTATTATCTGCTAATCTTGGAATAACTCCGTCTCTCACCCTGTGCTGATTGCATGGCTCATCTCCAGGTCCTGGATGACGTTGAGCAGAGTTGCGACTCTTTCCTTGTTTGACTCCAGACTCGCCTCTACCATCTCTAATCTACGCTTAGGGTCCTGCAGACTGCCACATTTAGGGGATGCAGGCAGCAACCGTACCGCAGAATCCGGATGGTCGTGCGTTATGGAACAGCGTTCACTTGGGATGGATCCAACCTCTTCAGAATGAGATTCCATTTGTGTCTTTGAGTTCTGGAGACTCTCGTCTTTCTGTGCGTGCTCTGTAGGCAAAGTGTCTGAGGGATCTAAAAGTGGGTTTTGATTGGAGGCTACATTCAGGTTCCCATTTACGAATTTGAAAGCTGGTGCTTGTGGAGGTGCAGAGGAAGGTTTAGGAGGTCGACAAGAAGGAGGTGGTTTGTTTGGAGGTTGAAGCGAGTGTCGTGAGCCATTGGTCATTTGACCTTCTGGTTCCGCTGCCTTAATATCAGTTTGTTTCTTTGACTTTGAGTCACTCCAAGATTTCAGTTCGGTCCTGTTGTGTGTTGTAGCTTGAGGAAAAGCCCTAGCGGAAGAGATGGCTAGTAATGAGGACTCAAGAGTGTCATTATTAAGCTGATTCAGGACACAGTGTCTGAAAACCGTAGGCTCTGTCTGCCTACGTGGCGTTTTCGAATGAACACACAAAGCGTACGAGGCTGCTTTGACCCCGGGGCTTGTTTGAGAACGTTCTTTGGTGTACGAATGCACCTCCACCTCCGTCTGAGTGGCGGTAAATGAATTTGAGAGGTTCTGATGGTTGATTGTTTGTGTCGTAAGTGTTGCTTTGTGATGGGTTGACATATTTGGGGCATGTGAAAACAAATGAGTGTCATTTTGGCTTTTTGACTCACGATAAGGATGTGACAGTGCATCTTTATGCACGGATATACCCTGCAGTGATGCTGCACTGGTGTTTGTTCGCTGTGTGGATGTGTGGGAAGCTTCCATGTGCGTGTCGGTGGGCGAAGGAGTGCATGTGTGTATCGATGCATGACGTGGTTCACCGTGAGGCCCTGAGAGTTTATGTGTGCGTGTCACCAGTGCAGAATGCGAACGTGAATCACAGGGTGAGGATTCTGACTCTGTGTCAGCACAGATTTGCGTCCCGCTTTGAGGTTTAATGCCGAAATTTGTGTGTGAGCACATTGATGATTTAGTGTGCGTGTCAAACTTGGACTCTAATCCATTAGGGAATTGAACCGGTCTGTGAATGTTTGAAGCAGTGGAGGATATGACACCTTCATTCACACAACTTTGGCGTTTAACGTTTGAGTGTAAATGAAAACAGGTAGGGGATTTCAAAAGTGTGCTTGTCTGATTTAACTGTGAGCATTTCGAAAGTGCATTGGAGTTCTGCGGTGTGCTAGTTTGGGGGAACATTTGTTGTTTCAAAGTAGTTTGCAAAGGTCTGATGTGTGTTTTATTTTGTAGCTGGGGGGATTCTGAGTGTGTAGGTGCGACTTGGTTTTCTTGAGTTGGTCGTTTCTCATCAGGGTGTGGCTGGTGAGATGATCTAAAGTGAGTGTTTGTGTGTGGTGTTCTGGTATTTGTCACCTGTGTGGCTTCAAGCTTCTCTGTCAGGCTGTTTTTGTGTGTTTGGGGAGGTTTGACAGTCACAGGAGGTCTGCTGGGACAAGAGTTGTGAGGTTTGGGAGCGTTCAAGTGTGTGTTTACGACCTTTGTTGAGGCTCTATCCTCTTTCACGGTAACAGTGAGCGTGTGTGTATTTAGAGCCGATGAGCGACTGGTATGATTAATGTGTGTGTCAGCACTAGATTCCCTCTTGACTGCGTGATGATTAGTGAGGTTTGATGCCTCACTCTGCTGAGCAGGCAGCAGAGATAATGGCCATTCCTTGTTTATATTCATGTTGAGATAAGAATGAAGGTTAGGGCTCATGAGGTGCTGGTTTGACTGTGTGGCACTGCGGTCGGTGTGCCTTTCTTTCTGCGTGTATTCCCGCACATCCTTACCAGGGTAGAGAGGGGATGAATGTCTTGACTGGAGTCCCAGAGAACCTGCAGAAGTTGGCGGTGTAATCATCCTTATTTGGCTGTAGAGTCCAGAAGGTGTTGGATTCTGTCTTCCCCCACAAGTGCTGCAGATGGTCACAGGAGGTCTGTGGGGAGGTGAGCGAGGAGGTAACGTTTTTTTCTTTCCGGTGGTAGACTCCTCCCCTTCACTGATGTCACTGCTGATCCCACCTATTACCTCGGAGTCAACCACGCTCCCATTGGTGAAGTGACAATTCCTTCTCGGTTTTAACCTGCTATTAGCCACACCTCTCAATGGAGGACTGGTTCTGATTGGACGATTATGGCACTGGACTTCTTCCCTGATGTTTTTACAAATATCCATCTCCAATCCCTCAAAAGTCACACCCTTTTTCATTTTACTCTCCAGACTTTTTCGTTTAGAAATGATACTTTTTGTTTTTTCTTTCCCATTATCCTCTTTTTTACCAGCCTTGTTTGGGATGTGGCCATTAGGTGGCATGATCACTTTGTTTTCTGATTGACTGCTACAAGCGTTCACATGTTTGCCGTTTAGCTGTAGTTGGTTGTTTCTCATTGCAGGTGATGTCTGCACACCGACGTTACAGTGATGAGACAGTGTGAGGGTCGCCATACTACTGGTCCCATTTGCCACAGTCCTCCAGACACGTGTCCCAACAAGTGCAGGCTCTCCAAGAACTGGCACTGGAGTGGTGAGATCAGCTGCCCGTCTACCCATCTCAAGTACAACTGGTCCAGGCAGACTTGAGTGGAAATCAATGCATTTGACCACTATGGAGCACCTGAGGTGGAAAGAGAAGGAGAGCTCTTGGAAGTAAATAGACTGAAAAAGGCAGACAAAAGGTGAATAGTAATGAATGTTGTTTGGGCTACAAATACCCTGATACATGAGACATGCTCAGAAAATGCTGCTCCTTTTGTTTAATTTTTTTATTTATTTTTTCATGTAATTTTTTTTAAAGCACAGATTCATTAAAATGCTTTGGGTTTTCTATGTCACAGGATAGATAGATAGATAGATAGATAGATAGATAGATAGATAGATAGATAGATAGATAGATAGATAGATAGATAGATAGATAGATAGATAGATAGATAGATAGATAGATAGATTATGATGTCACTCATGAAGAATTAGTAAAAATAACAAAGATAAATTCTAAAATAAAACAAAAGTATTTTAGGGAAAAAAATACATAGTACAAGCAATATGTTTTAATTTGAAAAAACTTAGTGTAGTCAGAAACATTTTTTATTTATATTTAATACTTTATTTTTTTTAAACTACAATTTAATTTGCACACTTATTACAGTCAAATCCATCATCTAATGTGACTAAGTTCAGCATTCTGTAAATGATATCATTAGTCAGTCATGGGGACACACATTCATGTAGCACAAATGGCACTGTTTTCTGACAATGACCCACATAATAAAAACTGCAAAGTATTAACCATCTGCTACCGCCTGCAGTTACTTTTGAAATGAATACATTATATCAAGGCATTGGATGAAAATGCAAAATTTGGGGGTGCAATCTATTATGAGACGTGTGAAAAAAAAAAGAAAGAAAGAAAGAAAAAAAAAACCTCATGCAGTGCTTCAGAAATGACATTTCTGTTCCAGAGCACAAGACCTGATAACAGAATGTACAAAAGACCTTCCTGCCTAAACTAGATGAATCCAATTTGGAAAGAGTAAGCAAAAAGATGAGAGAGAACAAAGTGAAATCAAAAGAACAGAGTGAGAGAGAGAGAGGGTACAAGTGTGCTGTAACATATTCAGATTGCATTATTCTAATCTATCTATGCAAAAAATGAATATGTACAGTTTCCAGGAATATCGAGAAACTGTGGTCTGTTTACTCTGAGTTAAACTGTCAACATGAGTGTGTGTGTGCGTGACTAATTAAATATTTCACACACTGACAAACGTTTTGTTCTGCTCTGACCTTACTTTCTCTCTTTTCCGCTGCTACACCTGGCCCCCCGCCAGCCAGGCTCGGCTGCCCTCTCTCTCATTTAACCCAGCTTGGGCACCTTGATAATTTGCCTGACAAAGAGGGTGTTAATCAGTGACTGACAGTACATTTTCTGATGAGCCACTCTAATAATTGAATGTTTCAAAAATATGTTCGTGCGTGACATTTTACCTACATTTTAAGGACAAATGTCCTCAAAAGGATAGTACAAACTAATATTATCTATATTGTGGGAACCTGTTCATGCATAAATATGCTAAATAACATATTAAATAATGTATTAATAGAAAGGTACAGAAAAAATTAGAAAAAATATTGCTTCATATGTATGAAGAAAATGATGGTACTTTGAGCTTCACAATAAAAATTGCAACTATGCTGTGAATGTTAATCACTTTCCAATCAGCACTTACTGTTTCACATTTCCAGCGAACACACACACATTCCCTCAGCCCCCAGCCTTGAATGTGCAAACATTTCAGATCATCTTGTTGTTCATTCCCCCTAGCATCTCTCTTTCTTGATGTTCTGTTGTGGATGCCAAGCTGACCCCTCTGGGTGGCACCAGGCTGTGGTACCACACATGACAACAGCCTGAAGTCAGTCTAGGAAAGATTGTAGTCTATGAAGCACAAGACTCACAGTCTTTCCTTCAGGTATCACAACAATCATGCAGCCTTTTATTGCAGATTAACACAAATAGACGGCGATAAAAGCAGTGGAACGGGATCGAGAAATGTTGCAAGCTGTATTCAAAGTTGCATCGTTTACATGAGCACCACAGCTCATGCACTAACCGCTAGGCCACGGCTCTGGCACAGCGACTAACCATTTGGAATCAGTTATATCGCGCAGAAATTCGATACAGACCACAACACAAAACAATAGACTTTTATTTTGTACATAAACAAGGACCTACCTTCAATTACATCCTGAGACTCAAACCCCCAAATCTTCCTGCCATGGTGCAGGTATTTTTCTATAGGTTTGAGTATCCAAAAAAGGTCCTGTTGTCCAGTAAGTGGGTGCAGTGAGGAGACTCTAAGATGACTCAAAAAATCACAACATGAGCTTGTGTTCAAACAGCACCTGCCTTGACAGTCACTCCTCTGGCTCTCCGCAGACAGTAATCATCCTCCCTCAGAGGCTGATTTGAGGCTGTTTGCTTCTCTCCAGAGGCGTCTGCTTTTCATTTGTTTTGATTTGCTCTCACCTTCACTTGCTGAGGCAGCAAGCACAAAGATGCATTGATCAGTGTCCTCAGCCTTGCGCACTCTCTCTTTCTCTCTGAGTCACTCTTCCTGTCTGTCCCTCACCCTATCTCTCTGTCTCACCCTGTTTCACATATGCATATCCAGTGCTGGGTCAAAGGCATCCTAAATTCAGCTGAAATTAGGCAGGGTGGGGAGAGAAAGAGAGATAGAAAGAGAGAGATAGATAGAGAGAGAGGTTCTGCATGCCAAGGGGTTGTGTGAAAATTACCAACATTATAGAAAAACAGATTGATGGATGTAGTAAAGGAATGTTTAGCTTTTTACATAAAGTGTGTCCACTGTGAAATAAAATGTTATTTGTTATATGTGATTTATCATTATTTTAAAACTGTTGAAGGTAGGGAAATTCAAAGAAAAAAAACAAAAATAAATGTTAGAATGGATTTTATTAGGGGGTTGTTCAGATTGGAATTATGTCCACTGTGTAATAACGTGATTTACTGTATATTATTTCCTATATAACTGATTTAAGAAAGGGAATTGGAGAAAATGACAAATAACATTTAAGAGGCATTTTACTGTGGGAATAATGTGATTTCTATAGATATAATATACACATATCTTATGTATGTATCTTACATAACATATCTTTTATATATATATATATATATATATAATATCTATATATATATATATATATATATATATATTTTATTTCATTGGATTACACAAATATAAAAATATAAAAAGCTGGAATTGTATCTGTTTAGTAATGTTTTACTATGTTCATATATCAACACTAGATGTCAGCCTTTAACAAAAATATGATCAGAGATTCTGCAGATCATGCACTACAGTGTAATTCACTAAAATCTCTAGAATATTTAAATCAATACATTTGATATACTATTAATACAATGTAAGATATAAAAATAATAAAAATAATAATAATAAAAATAATAACAATAACAATGGAGTGTTACAAGCTGTTCATGAATAGATTTATCTATTATTATATTATTATTATATAGGTAATTATAGGTAAGAATGTTATGAGATAGTACAGAGGTTTATATACAAATGTGTTTAATACAAACTATAGCATGTGAAATCATTATTGCAGTTAGATTTTTTCATGGTAGAGTACATAATTAATACTGCATAAGTGGGATTCATGCAGTTTTCTCTGAACAACCAGTTAGAAGTTATATAAATTAGATCTCAAAAATTATGTAGAAAGAGCACAGATGAGACAACTTCTCTTTCATTAGGGAATCAACATACTCAATACTGTGTGCAATGGTTGATCACTTTAATGGGTAAATGAGGAATCCACTGAAAGTGCTGAGGTTATCTGGACTGTCATAGATGGTGTAACCTGGGAGGAGTTTCACACAAACTACATCACCCACTTCCAGCTGCAGGACAGCTCCATTTGATGCATATCTGTGCTGATTGTGATCACGCCACTGACCTACTGACACAATCTTCTGCCCATTTTTATGTAAACTTGCACCCAGTGATTGTTGGATTTGAGTACCACATGCAGTGAATCTGAAGTAGTAGACTCCTTTAACTGGTGCAGTGAAGAGACCTGCAATCAACAACAGTCAGATCAAATGTAGAACGAGCCTGATGAATATGAAGACTGGATGGTATTCTTTAGGCATGACATTGGCTGTGTTTGCTCAAAGTACCTGTTGCTGGATTGTAGTTGTTACCAATGTTTGTGAAGATGTTGTTAAACGTCAGAGTGATTTCAGTGCTCTGAGGACCTAAATCACCACGCATGCCTAAGTCAGCTGAAAATGCCACTTTTGGTTGTTCTGTAGATGGGAAATATTTTAAGCAGTTTTTACATACTACATAACACAAGCAGAAAAAAAGAGTTATTTCAGAGTTATACAGCATTATTTATTGTGTTATAAAGGCTGCATGTACATAATCCCTTAAATATTTATTTAAAAAAAAAGAAGAATCATTTACCTTCATTTTCTCTCTTAATTCCTTTCAGCTGGTTTTCTGTTATCTTTATTTGTTCAATAATCCCTAAAATTAGTAAAATCATTAAATAGGATGCATTTCATATGTTAAATAAAGTTGTTATCATTTTCTTCCAACATAACAGTGTCTTCCCCAGAACCAATTATTCTTCTTAACAATGTATTCATGCTTTATTATTTTATTTTATTTTATTTTATTTTATTTTATTTTATTTTATTTTATTTTATTTTATTTTATTTTATTTTATTTTATTTTATTTTATTTTATTTTATTTTATTTTCTTTTATCTTTTGTTACATTTTATTTTTAAAAGAATGGCTGCATACTGTACACTTTTAAATACCTGCATTCTCTTTCTTCAGCTCCTGCATTTGTTCTGCCATTTCTATAAAATAATAATGATATAATGAGTGTTTATTTAAATTACTTGTATCCATTATTTTTAAAGATATATTTTAAACTGCTTAACTATTTAAAAGGTGACAAAAAAATGCAACTGCTAGTACTAACTTGCATTATCTTTCATCGCCATGTCCAACTTGACTTTGAGCTCCACCACCATGTCTCTTATATCTCTCACCTCAGTCCAGATGTTGGGCTGGTTGTTTTTTCCATTTGCCACAAAATCTTGCACCTCAGTTTGTCCATCAGTGAGCAGAAAACAGCACAGGAGAGCAACACTCACCTTCATCCTGATACAGGCAAAACACTCATGAAAACACTTGAAAGTCACACAAACCGGCTTTGACATAGTTAATCATTACTAGCCTTTATTGACACAGATATTATTTATCCAATTACAAGGAAGAATCTGGTATGTCAAAAAGTCCTGTTCTCTAAATGAACAAAAGAAGAATCTGGAAAACAATTGTGCACATTTCTATTTTCCTTGTTGTATCCTTTTATCTTAATTTTTCTATACCACATCCAAAAAAACACAAAAAAAAAATAACAGTTTATTATAAAAAAAAATATTATATTATCAAAATTTAAATTAATTTAATAAATTACATAGTTGAAATTAGTCATGATTTTTACACAAAAGCATATCTATATCTGAACTCTGCAATAATTTTTCATATTTCAATTGTCATTCCTTATGCTTTGCAGTAATTTTGGCTCCTCAGGTTGTCCCTCACTAAGTGACAGACAGTATAGCAGTAGAGCAAGACTCATCCTGATCTTCAGAAGAAAAATAAACAAACAAATAAATAAATAAAAATAAATAAAAAATATTGGAATGTTTATGGAAATAACACATAAGGTATCAGCTGTTATACTTTGTGGTAGTTAATCATTGCTACGCAATATTGACAGAAGTTTCTCACCTGCATCAATACAAATACAGAGTCAAATATTAAAGTGAAGCCAAACTCCATGGGTAAAGTTCTGTTTGTTTCTGAAAGTCATGTGATCTTGAGTTTTTTTTTTTTAATAAAATAAAATAAAATAAAATAAAATAAAATAAAATAAAATAAAATAAAATAAAATAAAATAAAATAAAATAAAATAAAATAAAATAAAATAAAATAAAATAAAATAAATCTGGCATAATAACACTAGATGTCGCCCTTTTACTACAAATGACAGTCAGGCTGTCACTCTTGAGTGCTGGGTTTAGGCAGATTTTTTTTTTTTTTTTACTTACCCTACAGTAGCACCATACCGTAGTTTATTTTCATGTTATGTAATATATTAAAAAAAAAATGTTGATTAATGTGAGTATTACATTGATATTACTATTTTAATATGTGAAAGATAATGTATGAATGAATGAATCGCTTTAATAATGTTTTAATATGTTATTTTACTATGTAATAATAATTTTAATCTTAACCAACAAGTAAACACACACACACCCACACACACACACACACACACATACATAAATGTTTGTATTTTAGGGGTAAAATAACTAAGATTGAGCTCTAAAGTCATTTACAAACATTAAACCTGCAACAAGGTTTTAGCTGCAGGCCAAATTAGGAATAGCCCTGCCACCCTTGGCTGTTTGGCTATTATCAGTTCTGTGAAATGTAAATAAAATGAATCTGCCTAATGCTGTGTCAGTGTCATCTTAGTGCTGCAGTCAAGTGCACTCTCTTGCCTGTGTGTGTCCCTGCCTGATGCCCTTGAGACTCAAATGCAGCTCTTTAAAATGCAGTGAGTGTTGCCAAGACTGGGCTGCAGCAAAATACTTGAAAACCCTTTATGTTTCTTCATTATCTGTCCCCTTTTATCAGCCAATTACACATTAATGTGCAAAAGCCTGTTCTTCTGGGCCACAAGAACTCAGGTTTGTTTCTCTGGAATTTTGAGTTTGTTTACCTTTTTAAATTACAATATTTTCTTCAGATTCTCTCTACTTAGACTAAATAAAAAATGTCTTGCATCATCCAGACAGCCAATGGAGAGAGAAATAAGAGGTGATTTCAACCACAAACAGGTCCTGAGGGGAAGGATTATATTTATAACCTTCTATAACCTTTGTCCAAGTAATTTTCCACTGCAATTATTTTGATGTATTCCTTTAATCAAAACCAAACTTGCAGATATTATTGAAGCTTTAACACTCTGTAAAATAAAAGTGAAAACTTTTAAGACAGATACAGACTTGCCAGTGATTTCACAGATGTGTGTGTGTGAGTCAATTATATAAATATATGATTATCTGTAGATATAAAGAAAAGTTGAAGCAAAGACTAGTTAGTTAGTCAGTGGCATCTAACAGTACACAAGCTTGTTTCCAGCACTATAGGGTTTTAGGTTATAAACATCAGCCAGCCACACTAATGATCAAATACATTTTGTTGATGTTGTTTTGTTTTATTATGTTTAATGAATATTTAATATTGCAAAAGGTTTGAAAAATGTTCTGATTGACACTGGTAATGATAATGGTACATTTATATTTTGTAAATTTAATATTATCATGTATACATTTGCAATGATATTATTGAATTAAAAAAAAAACCTTTATAGTGATGCAATATTTTATTATTATTATTATTCAACAACAACAACAATAATAAAATATTGCAGTACTTTATCTTAAAGCAAATAAAAATTCTAGATAGATTTTGAAAGATTTTACATAGGAATGGAATAAATGCACTGAAAAAAATAGTGTGGAAATAATTTTCACTCAGACATTGCTAGCATATTTTACAAATAACCACGAAGAAATGGCAAGCAACACGTTAAATTAAACATGGAATTTTTAACTGCGATTGAAAAACGTACTCTAATATTCTTTGTTTTATTTACAGCTTCAAAAAATATTTTTACAATCTAGAAACATAGCCTATTGGAGTACATACATGTGTACTCCAATGTGTCAGACTGAACTGCATTTTCTGCCTAAATTTAATTAAATTAATTACATTTTGACGCTGCTTATTTACACAAAAACAACGAATTTATTTTAAATAAAAATATACGCTTGTAGTTACACAAATCAAACACCAGATGTGCGCAAGTGAGCTGCTCTGGAACCCCTCCTTCTGGGCGGACCTTCTGTGTTAAACCCTCCCGCTTCCTCTCAGATTTCCTCCCATTTTCTCCCCCTTCTCCAGGCCCCACCCGACCATCTGCCACAAGGCCGACATTTCCTGCACTCCAGCTGCCAGGCCGGAGTTTATTCTATTCCTGCTTTTCTGGGGATAACAGGATGAAAGGATCCCATTCATCCATCGCCCCCTCCCTCCCTCTTTCCTTTATTTAATCTCCCGGGAAACAAGCAAGTTTGAGGCAAAAAGAGAATGCCGCATAAACACGCATGCTGTTCTCGCGCCAAGCGTCCACACGCGGGAAAGGTATAGTTTGAGTTTTAAAGTTTAAAGATACACAATGCAAAAACTTTGGACCCATGCAAAACAGTTTTTTTTTTCCTTTTTTTTTTTTTTTTTAAACCCACACATTTACCTATTTACCACATTTATCTATCTATCTATCTTCTTTTGTTGTATTTATTTATATTTAATAAATACTAGAGAAAGCTTGGTTAATACTGGATATATCAGGTTTTCTTCACATTATGTCGAAATTCTAGGTCAGTCCCACCCCCCTCACTTTTGGCATCCAGAGTAAGTCCACTGCTCAAGACCTTTTAAGGAAAGAAAAGAGTCAGAAAGCAGAGAGAAAGATGAGAACAGACAGAACTAACATTGTTACTCTTTAACTCTGTGTGGGGGAAGAGTGGTTAAATACAAAAGCAAACGTGGCACTTGGACATTCCACTTGTATGATAACATCCATGTTATCCATTGAACGTGTCCTTGAGAAAAACAAAAGTGAAAAATAGCTTTAGTACGCATGTTACACTGCTTTACACAGTTTTCATGCTTTGAGCATGCATGTGATGATTACTATAGAGTCTGCTGATGTCTGGAATGATCATGTGGCTGTAGTTTGTGCCCTAGAGTCTCAGGAAATTAAATTAGTTTTGAATTCTTCTGTCTGTCTTGCTGTTCACTTCTTTAGTGGTCAGTAGGGGGCGCTATTGAACTATGGATAAGGGCTGTGTGAGTGTCTCCCCAGGAATGTTTCAGCCATTACTCAGATGTTTTGTAACTTTAACACGCATCCTCCATGTTAACAAAATACCACAGTACTTGCATCAAGTGATTTTATTCTAAATGAAAACCAAACTTTTGCTTATTATCCCTTCTCTCCCATCCTCCTCTGTATCATGCCTAGTCACGCTGACACAGATTTGGCTTGGAAGAATGAAGAAAAAAAGAAAAAAAAAAAGGTTTTAAGGGGGTTCTAAAAGGGACAGACACACTGAATACCAAGACACTTTGTACAGCAGTTGTGGTTTAGTAAATTCAGTCATCTGTCTCTCCTTCTGTCTCTCTTCCAAGTATTTTTGTGTAAGAAACAAAAAAGAGTCCACTGTGAAGAGTCATCTTTAAAAACACTTATTTTCATGGCATAGAAAATGCAGTCCTCTTTGATATAGAAAGTAATAATAAAAATTAAATATAAATTGTGTGTATATATATATACACATGGGTAAATGATAAAAAAAATAAAAATAAACACTATGACCTCATTCTGTCCAAAGACCTTAAAGAGAGAGATTACAGAGCACAGATAATCTTAGAAAACATTTCTTTAGACTTTCATTATTTTTTTTATTTTTTTTTAGATAATTTCTCATGTTCCTCATATGACATGCATTCTAGTGGTCTCCCATTCATTCTCTCTCTCTGTGTGTGAGAGAGAGATGGTGGGGTTCCCTCAGTAAGAATACCACTGGATGCAGCTGCTAGCTTGACCCCTATAGTGTTAGTTTATTCCTGGAACAGCTGTCAGATTGTTTCCGGAAGAGTGTGGGTGTATGGAAATGACTGGAATAGAATTAGAAGTGCTGGTCTTTTGTGCTCTTATGCAAAGTATTTTTTTTATTTTTTATTTTTGCTGTTGGTAAACAAGCCATGTGCAAACATTCTCACATGTCTTAAAGGGATAGTTTGTCTAAAAAGAAAAAAGAAAATTCTGTCAACATTTACTCCCATGCTAATCCTGTATGACTTTGTTTCTACTGTGGAATACGAAGAATGTATTTTGGGAAATGACTCTGTGTTTTTGTTTCCCGTAAAAATTTTGGTTCCCAAAATATTTAATAAAATCATATTTTGTGCATCTTAAATTTTTGTGTAAACTGAACGTTTAAACAGTTTATGAAATATCTATGTGGCTAATACACACTGAAATTAAAAAAAAAAATGTGGGTTTTACTTTGAAACAATTTTCATTCAGAAATTGCTTTCAAATATCATAAAATACTACCATGTAACATTAAATTTAAATACTGTTTTCTTGTCAAATGTAATTCTGTAAATCCTTTATTTATAACTTCGAAAAGCAATTGTCGGGAGTTGGACTAAACGAAACCTGAATGCTCTCTTATTACCTTTCTGACCCCATGTAAATCATCCACTAAATGTCATCCATCAGTCTTCATATAAGTGTTTGCATTCTGGGTCACATATTTTGCAAATTTGCAAATAAAAGACAGTATTTGCATTCACAATATGTGTATGCCCAGCTGTGTTAGCTTTGTTAGGTTTGTACATGTGATTTTGTTCATGTACATATGTGTGCAAAACATTTTATTCTTCTACATTGTGGCCTTTTATATAACTAATAGCCTTATAGCTTGAAATTAGTTGTTTTAAAAAGGGGTTTTGAATGTCCTCCTCTTTTATTCCTTTGCAGTTTTATTGTGAGGACAGTTGGGGGCACTCCAATATCACAGTACGTTTATTTGTGGTTTTTTAACCGGTGTGTGTTTGTGTAGTTGTGTGTCTCCTGTTTGTCTCTGTTTGTTATTAAAGACCTTGGAAAAAGTGCCCTGCTGTTTTCTGGAGTCTGTAAACCCTCTTATCAGTGTAGGCCACTGCTGTGATCCATTTGTGGGATGTGGGAGCAAGATTATACAGGCATTCTGTATGGATGGAAGTGTTTGGGAACGAGGTGAAGGGTTCTTGTTCAGTTTATCTGCTTAGGCCCAAAAGAGAGAATTTGTATCTCTCAAAGCTTCTTAAAGCAAGTTACATTTCAAAATGGTGAAGGTTGATTGTGTATGAGAGGAGAGAGTAGGAAGGGGGGAAAGCATGAAAGCGTCTAATCCACTTATTCTGCTGGAGTTGTGGGACTACACTGGTAATCTGGGACTCTGTAAGAGCTTTGTCTGAATTTGTGAAGAACAGAGGGTCTCCTGTTTCTATGCGTAGAACAGCAGTGCGGAGACACTGCAGTGTCCTTTATGTACCACATGTCCTTTCTCTCTCTATCTCTCTCTCTCTCTCTGCATCCATCCATCTTCGTTTCCTGCAAATAAAATTTGTTTGTACACACAAACCATTCAATGTAAAAATGGCATTTAACAGAGTTACAAACCTAGTGACGTAAACAATATAATGCTAGACTTATTATTATTATTATTGTCTATTATTATTATTACTATTATTATTATTATTATTATTATCTAAACCAACTTTATTATTATTATTTAAACCAACAATTTCACACAATTCTCAGTTCATCACATTAAAATAACGTTAATAATAATATCAGTAACAATACTTTAAACTGAACATTTTGTGAACTGTTTTTCTTGACAAGAAAGCTTTGTTTTAATCATAATAATAAAAAAAAAAAAAGTAATGTAAAAAATGCAACTTTCTGTCTAATGCAATAGCATTTATACTTTCTGAGTCACTAAATATTTTTTGGGTGGCTACTGTTTTTCCTTAATTTTATATTAAGGCATTGCCTAATGAATGCATTTTACTGACCAGTGTTATTTTAGTATGTTTGAGATACTTTCATGGGTTTTATTAATAATTTTAATTCATTTTTATTTTTATATTTTCTATTTTAGTTTTAGTTTTACATTCCTTTAGTAATGTAGCTGTGTGGTTTTGCCATTTATTTATTGTTTTTATTTTAATTTCAGTTTTATTTATTTTAGTACATCAAGTTAAAGTTTTAGTTAACATTTAGTCTAGTTATTTCAAGTAATTACAATTTTAGTTCACTGTAATAACCCTGTTCCTGATTGTGCTTTATTTATATTTGAAACAGTTTTGTGTACAAACAACACTTGGCTAATCAGTATACGACTTTATGGCTTACAGTACAATGGCACTGTGATAGTAGCCCTGCTGCCACTGCAGACCTCATTTCCCCCAAGCTTTGCATTCTAAAAGCCCCATGAGTGTCTTTTCTGTGTGCCTGAGCACATCTGTTTCTAATCAAGCTGTCATATCCCAAATTCCTGTGTGAGAGTTATGCCTTCTAGTCTCCCACACTTTCATAAACAAAAAATGCAGGCAACCTTATTTTGTAAGATTAATTCAAGTCGCACATAATTTAACCTAAAACATGTTTCCTTTAACGTTTTTCCATTTGTTCAGGGTGTTTTGTAATACATGGTAACAGGAGGAAATCCTGGGGTGGACTCTTCCCCGGTTGATGAGTCAGAGTTTTTCCATCATTTTCTTGTTTGCTGGCCAGTGGAGAAAACCAAAATGAGAATGAAATGCTAGTGACTAACTTGTGCTGTGGTTTGTTTTTATACCTTTAAAGTTATAGACCATTTAGGTGTAGTTTTCTGTCCTTACCAGTAGAGGATAGTGTTGTTTTGTAAAGAGCAGAAATTTTAGTGTGATTGTGTATGTGTGTGCGCGTTTGTGTGTTAGTTGGTCAGCTGCAGTATTGCGGTGTGTCCTGTAGTAGTCAGTGTTGCTAGTTTTATTAGTAGTCGTGTGACTGTAAAAGATTTTCAAGATTTTAGCCAGATGGTGCTGGTGTCGTTGCTTTAAGAAAAAAACCTGAATCAGTCTTAACTTAAATCAATTATTCTAAAGTAAGGTAATTGTATTTCAAAATTGCAATAGTAAATATAATTACTTAATTACTTAATCTTAATCTATCTTTATAGATAGATAGATAGATAGATAGATATTTATAAATATATATATATATATATATATATATATATATATATATATATATATATATATATATATAGATAGATAGATAGATAGATAGATAGATAGATAGATAGATAGATTATATAGATATTTTATTATAGATAAGAAAAAACTGCAAAATGCATATATATATATATATATATATATATATGCATTTTGCAGTTTTTTATTATTGAACTATATATTTGTGGGGTTTGGAAGTTTTTTTGGATGTGTGTGTGTGTGTGTGTCAGAGTGTAAAATGCATCGAAGCAGATCAGTACAGCATTGTTTGTGTATTATTTGTGCTTCATAAGGAGCCTGCTTCTCAAATTTTAAGATTAGTATGCCCACTAGATGGGGTATAGGACCTATATTGCTGTAGGAAAGTGCTGATGTCATGTGGAAGAGACCATCAGAGAGATGCAGTAGGGGAGATTAGCATGAAACTGTGTCAGTAGGGGAATAATGTCGGTGTAGCACAGCCATAGAAAGCAAGCTGTGGGAAAGAAAGAGGGAGCACTTGCTTCAGTTGGATTGTGATTTGCAAAGCAGTGCAAAATGTTGTTTATCTGACCTTTTTCTAGGTTATGAGGCCATCTATTGCTGTTTAAGCAATGACTTTATGCTTTATGCTCATATCCCAGGGTATAGGAATGGAGCATAGGTCCATAATAATTTTATGTATGTCTGTATAAAAGCTTTTAAATGGTGATTATTTTAGTGAGGCTGCCTTTTCTTATTTGTTTAAAGGAAAATAATGTTTTGATGGCTGATATGCTGGACAAGCGTTTGTATTTATGATTAAAAACAAGATGAAAGCCTCATTGTGGGATTTACAGTGGTCTGTTGTTCTGAAACGTTAATAATCCTGTGACTGTGCTTCTGGGGATTTACTTTATGTGTTTCTATAAATCACATTTTTTAAATAAAAAATTTAAATAAATTTTAAAAAAAAAACAATTTAATAATAAATTAAAAGATGATAAAGTAAATAAGAATATAAATGCTTTTGAGCTTGTCATGAATATAACCATTTGTGATATGAAGTAAAATGATGAATAAATAAATAATAAAATAAAAGGTCATCCAGTAAAGGAGGTTAGGGATATGCCATCTGTTTTCATTACAGTATTAGAGTAGTTTTCATCCTTATCTTGCCTCCTTTCGGTCACATGATCACTAATCACTATGTTTGTGTTTGTGGTCTTCCTAAGATATCTGGATGGCAGACATGATGGGGTGAACGGGCCTGATGAGCCAGATTGGAGTCTTTATCAGATTACAGACCCTATTAAACGATCTGCACAGCAGCAGTGCCGGATGAGTGTCATCTCACTGCAGCATTGGATGTGATTGTATCTCAACCTTACCAGAGGTCAGCGTATTTGAGATTTCTTCAAATTGAAACTGACATTTTTTATTTTATTTTTCACATAATAATAATAATAATAATAATAATAATAATAATAATAATAATAATAATAATAAAAATAATAATAATATGAACATTTAATTTTTTTTATTATTATTATATTAATTATTATTAATAAGTAAACACTCTTAGTCTTTAACAGAACTGCAAACCATAACGGTCAAAATAATACATAGCTTTGAGTAGGGCTTTATATATATATATATATATATATATATATATATATATATATATATATATATATATATATATATATATATATATATTAGCTCACTAAGATAATTCAAGTTAGTTACAATTAACTTGAGTCCAAAATAAAAATCTGCCAGTTCTGGCTAATTTTGTCCCAAATGCATAGATAATATTGATATTATATTAGTTTCTCCATAGATATTCATTTAAAATATTTGTTAGTGGTCTCTAAATCAGTCAGTATTTGTGGCCACTGGCTTGTTTTGGAAAATAGCAAAGTGCTATTCTTGGTGAAAATAGATGTTGTCTTTGGTGGGGTCTGAATTTTAACCACTTTTTTATGTGTGTAGTTGTGTTTTGCTGCCATAATGGTCACATTTACATTTACATTACATTTACATTTAGTCATTTAGCAGACACTTTTATCCAAAGTGACTTACAAATGAGGACAATGGAAGCAATCAAAAACAACAAAAGAGCAATGATATATAAGTGCTATAACAAGTCTCAGTTAGCCTAAATGCAGTATACATAGCAAGGGCTTTTAAATAATATAATAAATAAAAAGAAAACAGATAGAATAGAAAAAGAATAGAGCAAGCTAGTGTTAGAGGTCTTTTTTATAATTGTATAATAAATGAAAAGAAAATAGATACAATACAAAAAGATTAGAAAGGTAGTTAGATTATTTTTTTTTAAAATAGAATTTGAATAGTGAGTGCAAAAGTTAGAGGTTCAAATAAAGATTTAAAGGTACAGGCTTAAACTAATGTATTCTACAGTGCTTCCTCCTCCCGGACACACTTCCCTTCACTCACAAAATCCGGATCCCTTTCTGTCTCCCCAACAGCTTTGTGTTGGAGAACAAAGGCTGAGCATGTGCCACTTCAGACAGCCTGGCCTGCTGTGCTCTGTGTTGGAATGGAGCCTTGTGTGTGTGTGTGTGTGTGTGTGTGTGTGTGTGTGTGTGTGTGTGTGTGTGTGTGTGTGTGTGTGTGTGTGTGTGTGTGTGTGTGTGTGTGTGTGTGTGTGTGAATAATGTCTATAGGTCATATAGCAAAATGCCATCAGTCTCTCAGTGAAAGGGACATCTGCACAGCCACCAAAAAAAATAACAATTACCATCATAAAAGCAGTGTGTTCACACTCATACACAAGTACTAAATAATTCAGCACTTTCCGTAGAGCCAGTGTGAAGGAATTGACTTTACTCCAGTACTGATGAGCAACACACTCTGATAAACCCTGATAAACCATCAAACTTCTCTACAATGTTCCCATATTTGCTTCAGATTAAGATAGTTTAGGAATCTACTTTTCCCCAAACAGTGTATATTTGATGTCAATGCATAATGCAGTTCGTGATTGTGAATTAAAAGTTTTGGTAGTGCTTTTTGCCTGTCTTATATTTAAAATCTCTCTTTAACTGAGTGACCTACTTTTATACGTCTGTCTTCAGGGCAAAGTGATTTAAAGTTTTATTCCCCTGCGTATCAAGGCTTCACTCACATTATATCAGTTTGTGCAGAATTCAATTAGTGTTTTGCTTTTTTTTCCTACTTGCACCATAACACATTGTTCCTCACAGGAACGGGGTGTAAAGTGAACTTGAATGCTGTCAAATCCCAGAATAGAAACTCTAGAAGCAACTCTGAAGTTTAGAGACATTGCATTTTATATTCTTCTTCTGGAGTACATATAGTGCTATAGGCAAGAAGCCTGTTTTAGTCAAGAACACCGCAGATAAAGGTAAAGAGAGAATTAATGTTCAGGATCGCAGGGTCTTTGTCCTGGTTCACTCAGGCTGTGTTTGTGAACAGATGGACCATTAGTGCACTCAAGCTTTACATCTGCACACTTCGAGCCTGGACTAAATATAGTCAATGGATTGAAGGTGACGTCACAGATGTCTTATATGGCCAGGACGAACAGTAAAAGAGTGCATGAGACCACATGCACGTGCACAGTCACCATAAACACATGCACAAGCATTATGCAGATACATTTTTTTACAGCATATTGAAACGGCAATGCTCCCACGCGCCGCTAGTTAGCAGCACTAGCAATCGGCTCTTTATTCTACACCCCTCCTCGCTGTTTTTTCTTTTGTCCTTCGATTCTCTCCTCTCCCCATCTGACATTTTTTTCTTCTTCTTCTGTAGTCTTTTTTTCCATTTCTCATGCTTTGTCTTCTAACTGATGTGATTGTAGTCTCTCTGTTACTGGTATTATTCTGTAATCATCATCATCATCATCATCATCATCATCATCATTATTATTATTATTATTATTATTATTTATTTTTTTTTTTTATGACTTCACATATGATTTCACACTGTTTTTCACATATATCTGACCTAAATCAGACATCTGCTCTTTCAGCTTTGGCCGCTTGACAGATTCTCGTGACACTGCCAGCAAACTGTTCACCTTGGCACTCAGGCAAAGACATATGCACAAAACAATCACTACAGTTTTCCTCTCGGATCCTCCCACTGAACATCGTGTTAGCTGGGTATAATGCTGTCAGTCACTGCCTCTTTTACTCTCCATGTTTCCCACCCAACCATCCAGTTCACACATACTCACACAGCATGGCATATCAAGGGTTAAAAACACCAACCCCACCCTTTCAGAATCTCACTGTGACCTAAATAATCCAAAATGGCTGCTGTGCATCTTCATATATGAAAATGTATCTCACCCCTCCATTTCTGGTTTTCCATCTCCTCTCTCTCTCTCTCTCTCTCTCTCTCTCTCTCTCTCTCTCTCTCTCTCTATCTCTGTTCTTATTCTGTGTCTGCATTCATTCATTACTGCATGGACATGGCTTGAAATCATTTTGATGTGCTTTACATGTGATGCTTTCCTATTTTTAAGTGGTCAAAAGCAAATTTTCATTACTGGATTTGCGTTTTCATATAGAGAGATATATGAGGAGGTTGTCAGCAGATTTCAAGTGCTGTGGTCTCTGTCAGGAGCATGGTGTTAATAGCAGGCATATTCGCTGTGTGGGTGTGCAGGTCTGGTGTGTGATCAGTGTGTCTCACCGTGTGTTTCTCTGCAGGGATGAGCACCGTTAATCCTCTGTCTCTGAGCTTATCACAGATAAGATCAGCCGTTTGAGTTATTTGTTTTTTTCAGCATGGACAGTTGGACGTTCAACCTCACAATAGCAAAATGTGTGTCAGGGAGTTCTGAGCAACATATAACCAAAAAAATAACCCTGCTTACTCCATTGTTTGCAGTGTTTGCTCATCTGCAATATGTCTATAGGACATTTCCTAGCAGATGTTAAATAGATGTTAATTAGATGCCTTTAAGATGTTGATGAGTTAGAATGTATGTCTGTCAGATGTTTGTATACAGTAGATGCTTTCCAGATCAAGTGATCTTTAACCGACATCTTGCAGACGTACGTGTGCTATCTGGGTTAGTTGCATTTGTCTTGTGTTTGAAAGAAAGTTGTTGGACAATTTGGATTTTATTCCTCATGAAACTCCAACACCAATCGCAGTCTAACATCTAGAAAGCAGGTTTCACCTTTTTCATTTCTGCCTGGATGGAAATTTTTGGGAAGGGAATAAGATAATCTCAAATTCACCCTGATCCTAGCACAGTTTTACAGTAGTGACATCTGTAAAATGGTTATTTATGGCTGAAATATGCTTTGATAATTCTTAAGACATGCATTTTATAACATAATATAACAATTAATTCATAACTGTGGGCATCTAAAATTATAATTTTTTAATTGGCTATAGTTCATATTTTATTTCTTTGCTAGTGGCAGGAATATATGAATGTAAGATGCAAACTCTACATCAGCAGAACTGAACAGTGTATGTATCCAATGTCAGATTGATGTGATTATTTTTAAAGTTGTTGTAGCTAATAAACAGGTCAATCAGATAACTTGCTCTTCAGGCTCACGTTAACTTAGGTAGTGTTAAACAGCCAGTCCTGTGAATCTAACAAATATTATAATTGTATATCATTGATTCTTAATGACCATTTTCAGACAGATTAATCTTTTTGTGTGTTAACTGTTTAATCATAATATTTGATATTTGAATGGCTTCACAAACATGTTTTTTTTTTTTTTTTTTTTAAGGTTGATAAAATGCCTGGGGTCACAGCCAGATCAGTCTCTCTCCTCTAAACTGCCGGCCGACTGCTTTAGTCATCACTTAAACACATAATACTGCTTGAGAGTGCAGATAACCAATCAGTAATGAGAACTGGATATAGCTGCAAGCTGATTGGAGGAAGTGTGTGGGAGTCTCCAGGTAAAACAACTCACCCATGTGAGAAAAACAACATCCCTACTGTTGTCTCCCCCTTTGTTGAAGTCAGCAACATTAGATAGATAGATAGATAGATAGATAGATAGATAGATAGATAGATAGATAGATAGATAGATAGATAGATAGATAGATGGATAGATGGATAGATAGATAGATAGTCTTTAATCTTTTTTTGATAAGCATAGAAAGTCTTCGTCTGAAGTGACGTCTTCATCTCTGTTAAATTACAGTCACCCTCATTAGCCTTTATGAGAGCAATCGCAAACATACGCTTCAGATTACATGGCTGTGTGTAAAGCGTGTACAGTGTGGAATCACACTTCCATGGATGTTTAGAGCAGAACCAAAGAGAGAGGCATCTTATCTCATCATTCTGCCCTTCATCTGTCAGTCTGTCACAACTCAATTAGCTTCAGGCTAACCCCACAAATGGCATCCATCACCTCATCATCACCTCATGTTCACATTCGAATATAGAGAAGCCAGCGGATGTGATCACAGTGGTGGTTTACGCATAGAGACATTGCAAATATAAAAAAAATATATATATGTTATTGCATTAGATATCAAACCTTGTGGCATGTATTTCAAAGAAAGTTAGCACTTCTTTTGGACACTTCCTGGATGTCAAATGTTAGTGGAACACGTTTACAGTTTAATGTGATAAGCTCCACTTATTGGTTACTCTGCTTTGACTTAATACATCCTCTAAAATTCAGGTTATTGCAGAAATGGCTATTACTGTGATGCTATTAGATTCATATATAATGCATACATGTCCAAATACATTTGGGACACTTGTATTAAGTCTGAAAATGAATCACTGTTATGTGAGCAAAGTATTTCCGGTAATAGGTGATATTATACAGTTTCTGTTTGATGTATGTTGTGTAAGGATTCACCACCTTACCGCCTACACATAATTCATGCATGAATCACTCCAGGAAAAAAACACCCGCTTTCTGCTAATCGAATGAGAGGGGGTGTGTGGTTTAGTATGTGAATGTAGGGCAGTTTTCATGGTCATAGACAGGGCTGATGTGTTTAATATGATGACAGTGTGAGGTCACATCCTCTTGAAGCCTTCAGGCTGTGTGTATCTGTTTGATCAACTGTATGAATATCGGTTACTTTAGTTCTGTCTGATCAAGCTGTGTGTATCAGAGTGACTCGCTGACTGACAGAACTAGATTACAGTATATTGTCTCTCCCTTTTTCTTTGCCAGCTTGTACTGACTGTGACATCAGTCCAGCCAGTGGCTCGACCCACAATCAGACGGCAGGGAGACATAATCAGGCTACATGAAGAAATAGGGGAGGGCAGGCCCTGCACAGACAACAACACATTTCTCTAGTGACCGACTGAATGGTTAAGCCCTACCCACGCTCGCCCCCTCACCCACTCACAGCTGTTTTGCCACAATTATTAAAAATGAAAAATAAAGGAATTGATTATTTATTTATTTTTTAAAAAGCACACACATCAGAGGATGACACACTATATACAAAATTGTTTATATACGCACTATATACAATTGACCAGCATGGTTTATTATATATTTTTGTTATAGTTTCCTCTTTGCTGTGAGTAAAATGAACATCTCTGCCTGTATTTTGACAGATTTGGTCAATTTGGGAAAAAAATTAAAATGTACTAACATTTTTTCACTTGTACCTTTTTGAGTTTAATTGATTATTAATGGCATTAAAGATAAAAAGGAAAAAAAAACTAATTAGCTCATTCATGTTAGATATCATGAACTAACAATGAACAACAATTTTTTGTCTGCATTGGGTTCAAATAATTAATTAATTATTATTATTATATACTTATTTGTTTCAATACACATTTATAAATATATAATTACATTATTAAAATTAAAATTACAATTATTTATAAATTAGGTATTATTGTTTGTTGTTAATTCCTATATGTTCATAAGAGATGATGTAAATCAAATTTATGCATCTTGAAAAAGATTCTATGTATAAATTAGTAAAATAAGTAAATATTCAAAAAATAAATTGTATATCAATAAACTATATTATTACTTCTACTATATAAATATTATATATTATTGCTATTATATAAATATCATATACATTATTATTATTATTATTATATACGTGTTTTTATATATTTATAAATATATAATTACATTATTATTGTAATGTAACATTATTAATTATATGAAATTATTCATAAAATAGGTATTATTGATTATTGTTAATTTGTATAAATTCATAAGAAATTATATCAATCTAATTCATACATGTTGAAAAAAAATATGTAGGACTAAAAAAAAAACGGTAAATGTTCACAAAGTAAATTTCATTCATTAATTCGTATTATTATTATTATACATTTATATATTTCACACACATACATTTATGTTTGTAATATAACAAATTAGTAAATGTTAACAAATACATGTTATATTATTGTTGTTGATTTTAAACAAAGGGTATTATTATTATTATTATTATTATACTACAAATATTATATACAAATATATTAAACTACAAGTATTATATTGTGTAATGAACTTTGATATTATATATATGTTATATCTATATCTATAATGTTACCTTATAGAATCTTATTGTAAATTGTTACAAATAAACCATTAGAGATTTAATTGAAAAGGATCAGTTGACATTTGCATCCTCATTTTAATTGACACAGTATAAAAATAACATTATCCTCTTATTGCAAGCTATTTTCATTCCATTGTTCACCCTACGAAATGTCGTCATCCCTTCTTTGTCTGTTGCCATAGTTACCTTGCTCCTTGTTCATGATGAGGTTCCTCTCCCCCGTATGTGTGTGTATGTGTGTGTGTGTGTGTGTGTGGTTGTGTGTACTTGCTGCAGGCATCTCTCCATGCGTGCTATACATACTTTGTTACCTGCTAGAAAAAAAAAAATGAACAAAAGAATAAAAAATATATATAAAAGCCTGCAAGGAAACAGGGAGAGATATTCAGATGGAATAAGAACATAAGGAGTAAAGGGGGATGGTACAGACCGACAGTAATCTTCTTACACTGTTGCCACACTGTATGCAGCTTTAAACATGATAGTTTTGGCACAAAGCTAAAAGAAAGACGATAGACTTAGTGGGCTGCGTATGATTATTTTCAGTACATTTCCTACTCCACTGACCTGCAAAATGCTCACAACTGCTGAACAGGTGGGTTAAGGTCGGGCTAGAAACCTGCGGTAGTGAAATGCAGACTGGCATGTAGATTTAAGGATGTGAGGTTGCTATGGAAACGGCCACGGTGGATGGAAGTGGGGGACAGACCGGTTTTATGAACCTACGCTCTGCGGAGCCTCTGCGGTCTATGAATATTATATAGGACAAGGACCCACTCCACTGACAAGAATCTATAAATATAGGCAGCCTTTGAAAGAATCTGTATAGCAGAAAAAAGGAAGGTATTTGGGAGTAAGGAAAGAGAGAAAAAGATCGAGGAAAAGAGGAAGATGCTGGTGGGGGTATATGGGAAAAGCTGATGTCATGTTGCGCTAATGGGGCAACGAAGCATTGCTTTCCTTAGACGACGTCATTAATCTTTCACACTCCTTGCAATCTGCTAAATGCCTAAAGGGAAGAAAGGACAGTTTTCTAAGTTTCATGTTTTAGCTACATTCTCTGGTGGTGATTTTCTAGACGTCAGTATTTGATTCTGTTAATTCAGTCCTGAATTGACCCTTCGCAAAGAGCATGATTGACAGGTGATTTGACCAATCATAATGCAGAATCCACCATTTTGTCCGACAAACAAATCAGACAGGAAAGTAGATTAACTATGGTGGACTTAAACTTGAAAAATGGTGTGCACTGACGTCTTTCCACAGTTGCAATAAAATACCTTCTGATGTTCATTTATGTTTATTTTGTAAATATGAAAAGATCGGTACAGGCACCGCTTGAAATGAGGTGCTACAGTGATCTGTCATGACACATTAAAGAGCCACAAAATTATATGTATTGTTTGAATTTCTTACAAAATGACAGCTTGAAACCTGAGACCTTGTTTCATATCAGAAGTAACCTGCTCTGTCTTGTCTGTGTCCTCTTTGCTTTGCGATGTATTTTTTTTTTTACTGCGTGAGAACATCATGTATAGCGAGAGAGTTGTATGTGTCAGACAAAGCAACAGTAACTAAAGAAGGCGAGTTTTTGTGAAGGCACATTTGACTCATTGGATTCTTGTTAATTTATATATGATTCATTTCCTTTTACATTACATCTTTGTCTACCAATCCTCATGACAAGATTAAGAGAAAGACAGTCACTCACTCCCCCTTCTCTTAGGGTCTCAAAATGTCTTTTTGGATGCTCAAAATCCCTGTGTTGGTGGGAGGGCTCGGCTGACAGCCTTGTTTCCATGGCAACGGCAGCTGCAGAGGGTTTTTTTTTTTTTTTTTTAGGCTGTTGACTCTATATTCCCTGTGTCTGAGAAGGGTGAGGGGAGGAAGGGAATGGAGGGGTGGGGTGCGGGCGCTCGTTCGCCTGGCAGATGGAGTCCTTTTATTCCTGTTCTTGTTTTCCCACTGAATGACTTCAGTGCTGTCTAACAAAGCAAAGAGATGCAACAAATCTGCATCCAAAAAAAAAAAAAAAACATCCGTCATGCGGTTTTGTGAGCAAATTAGTGCAGCTCTTTTGAGAAGTACATTAGAGCCACCTGACAGTGAGCAAGCTATTTTTAAAGTTTGAATGATTTGAAAGAAACTATCTGCTGAGTGTGAAGGACATTATGGGTCAGCTGATCTTTTACGAATAATTGTCTGCAGTGTTTTAAGAGGAGCCGACCTTTCCCTGATGGAATGACCGGTGGCTCTGTGTGATTGCAGCTGAAAAGACCATCTGCCCTGCTCGTGTGTTACGATGCTTCTGTTTGTGTGGGGCATTTACTGGCAAGGCCACGTGATTTGCAGGCTCTGATCAATGACCTTGTTTATGCTGGTTAACAGGCAGCTCTGACTGAACCGCCTAAATGGTACTATTGAATGTTGCCAGATAGTGAAGCCAGAGATGAGGGTACTTGGATTTATGTATGTATGTATAGCAAAGTATTTATGTTATTATTTGGAGCAATAATAATAATTATTATTATTATTAATATATGTATTTTTTTGTATATATTTTTAAGAAACAACAGATGCCTTACATTTATTAAAAGTTTATTAATAGATGTTTTTTTTTCTATGTTGTTTTATAGTAGATGTCAAAAGACATTTAGAATGTTACAAAATATTTATATTTCAAATAAATGCTGTTTTTTTTAAACATATATTAATCAATGAATCCTAAAAAATAGACTTTTTAATAAATAAATAAACAAATAAATATTAATTAATTAAAAAATGAGCGCCATAACTGTATTCAACATTATTATTAATAAGAAATGTTTCTTTAACAGCAAATCAGCATCTTAAAATTATTTCTGAAGGATCATGTGACACTGAAGACTGGAGTGATGCTGAAAATTCAGATTTTCATCACTGGAATAAAATATTTAAAATCGAATACTGCAGATTTAAATGTGTGTGAATTTCACAATATCACAGATTTTACTGTTTTAATCAAAACATCTATCTATCTATCTATCTATCTATCTATCTATCTATCTATCTATCTATCTATCTATCTGTCTATCTATCTATCTATCTATCTATCTATCTATCTATCTATCTATCTATCTATCTATCTATCTATCTATCTATCTATCTATCTATCTATCTATCTGTCTATCTATCTGTCTATCTATCTGTCTATCTATCTATCTACAGTGTTTATATATATATAGATTAATTGATTGATTGATAGATTGATTGTGAGTGTGTAGAATGTTATTTGCTCTCTGACAGCAGCAGTGGTTGGTCTTTTATGCAGCACTGAGTGTGATTTTGTTGAGTTGCTGATTTGCTGCAGAATCTCTGTGGCAGAGAGGAAATGGAGAGTTTAGTGCTGAAGCAGCTGCTGTCTTGGAGTGTTGCCCGTCTGAAGCAGTGTGTTAATGCTATCATGTCCTGATACAACATCTTAGACAGATTATGTCGGGAGAGCTTTCTATAGCTGTAACACCTTCAAATGGATAGTGCATAAAATTATGCTAGATAGACTGTCCTTATAGTTCTAGTTAATAAGATATCTGATATATAGGACATATAACCTCTAATCCAGCTGTCATCTCTTTCCTGCAATGTTTCTCAAGGTGCTTTTGCTTTGGTTTATTTAAGGCCTAAATTGTGCCCTTTTAATGCATCATATCTAAAAACTGAGCTAATGGAATTTTAAGAAACCCACATTATTATTTTGTATACTGGATATTTCTGTTGACCCAATGAGGTCAGTGATTTGCGTTGTTAGCTGTGCGTGTGGAGGCTGTGTTATGTGCATTTCACATGACTGATTCTGATCGCATGCTGCTGTTTCTCAAAATATTGGAGTCCTTCTCTCATCACCAAGGCAACGGCTGCAGTTGTGTGAGATGTCAGCCATTTTGTGGGGGAGAGGAAATGGCTTGGCTGAGAACAGGTCTGCTTTAATAAAATGGAGGGTTAAGCCTTTAAAGAAACTCATCTAATTTGACCATGTTCTCGGCTGTACTCGAAACAATCCATAATGAGATTGTGTAAGTGAATCCGAGATAACATGACCTTCACTTCAAACCACTCTCTGGAGTGTAGGTAGCATTATTAGTTACATCAATAGTCACTTTAACATAGAAACCAACATTATTGAGTCTGGCTGACACTTTGTTCATGACATTTCAATATATGCTGTTATGTAATAGCTGGTGAGTCAAGTGAATACATGTGTGAGTTTTCTGAAGCTGAAAATGAGAGCAATAATTTTCCCCACAATTCATTTAGACAAAGCAGCAATTACTCTAAATGTCCCTGAACGTATGAATAGCAGATTGGGTTAATGGTTTTGAAAGTAATTACATATTTCAAATGCTTTAATATGAGCAGGTGTTTAAAAATCTTGCATGAGCTTTAGAATACATCAGGAAGTTTTATTCATCTTTTGACTGTATGAATTTTCTGGACATTCTTCAGTTATCTCTTCATAGTAATGTGAAGAGTTGTGTTTCTCTGTCATTTGGAGCGCATCCTTACACGTAGGCTATGTCTCTGCTATATATGGATACACCAGAACAAGAGCTGATGCCCTACTTCGGAAATCTCTGCAGAGCTCCCTCCTTCTGACGCCAGCATTCTTATTCTTTTTTTCTGAACTGAATCATTAATGATTCTTAAAATGGGTCATAGGCACATCCTCAAAAAAATCAATGCACATTATATTTCTTTGCACTGCATTCATTAAAAAAACTATATAAAATATATAAGAAAAAATAAAAACAATAATATAAGAAAAAAAATATTATTATTATTATTATTATAACATGTATTTTATATGATTACATTCTTTTGAATTTATTTTTATTAGTTTATTTTTTACTGAATTTCAAGAAAACTGTTAATTATATCCATAGTAATTCATGAGTTTCCTGACAATTACCTTAAAATATAACTGTGATTATGAGTCATTAAACTTGTTCACAAACAACCATTCAAAACCAAGTCTCTTATGCTCACAAAGGGTGCATTTATTTAATGAAAAAAAAAAAAAAAAAAAAAAAAAAAAAACTTATATTGTGAAATATGCTTACAATTTAAAATAACTATTCACTACTGTTTTCTAACGGTAAATGTCTGGCAACATTATTTATTTTATTTTATCCAATTATTTAATTTATTCTTTGCCTTTTAATGTCACTTTTGGTCAATTTGTTTAATATTTGCAGAATAAAAGTACCATTTTTTTCAAATATCTTACTGACCCCAACTTTTTGAATATCGTTGGATATGAGTCAGATGTCCACAACTGTGTTCACAGAAAAAGCAATTGCAAAAATACAGCTCAGCCATGACTGTGAGTTCTGACAAAATTTTATTTCAAATGTAAGTGTTCCAATAATAAAGTAAAACATAAATCAACAGCAATATAAATATTAGCTTACAAAATAAAAAGGGTAACATGAGGTGCTAAGCATTTCTTTAAAGGAGTCACAGCCAAATACAGAAAGGTAGCCAAGCAGCAGACAGACATTTATATATATATAGATAGATATTCATAGTCAAACAGACAGAAGTGGCATTCCAGTATCATTAACGACTGATTGGAATTACAAGCACAGAAAAGTACAGTAAGATGTAGGGAGGGGTGGTACTCTAAAGACAGTAAGTATAATCTGTTATCTTTCAAAGTTTTAGGTGACTGGAGAAAAGGATAGTTCAAAAGGGGGAAAAACACAAAAATATGCACATACTCCACAAGCCTTAAGCTACGATTGCGTGTTTTCAGAAGTTGTAGTATGTACAGTTTGGTTAGTTAATGATCTTGAAGCTTTTCTTCCTACAACACTACACTTGATCTTTTTTCTATCATCTTTTTTGTTGCTTTTATTAAAAAAAAAGAAGAAAATACTGAAACATTCCTGTAACAGCCAGCCCTTGTGGCTCTAATGTTTGTACAGACAGGTTTACACATTTTATATACACTGTGGTGGTTGGTGCAGATCAATGGACAGAATCCTTCCATCTAAGATCCATTCAAGTACAGTGTTGCACTTAAATTAGTCATTAGTCTTTCCACGTTCATTATTTGTTTCTTTCTTTTTGGTTCACTTCAATTTTTCAAATTTTACTCTTAGTGCATTCACTTTGACATAAATCTTTCTCTGATCTTGACCTTACAAAGGCTTGAGATGATCTTTTCTGAGCCATAACATTACTTGCAGTTCTAGGATTCCCAAGTTATATACCAAGCTAACAGGAAATAAATGCAAAGAATAGTTAAATGTTGTAAACCTAACATTCGGCTCTGCTTAACTGGCTATTAAGAAGTTAATGAAGACTGAATCTATTTTAAAATACCATGCCAACAGTGTCACACCAAACATAAATGTATCCTCTTACTCCGAAAACTAGTTAAATATACTTTCTTGTGCCCTCTTTTTCCTCAGTATCCCCTTTTCACTGCATAGTTCAGCTCAAAAATCTTCAATTCAGTCAAGGTGAGAGTTGTGGCACATTGTTAAAAAGCCTACCAGCGTTTTATTTTGTAACCACAAGAAGCATCTACTTTGCATTGAAAAAAAAAAAAACACACACACACACAAAAAGAAGGCTAAAACATGACATTTGAAAAAAATAAAATAAAAGAAGAAATGTATATTTTCTTCTTGTTTTAGTAATGCTATTTACAGGACAGAGTTATCTGTTAGAGAAAGAGCTCCAGGAATCTGAACACATCTCCTCTTGTTCTGTCATTCTTTCTATTTCAGAGACAGCGAAACAGGAATTGCTTGATTTTGGGGGTTATTGAGTAAGATATTGTAATACAATTCAAAATAAAATAAATAAAAATGGGGAAATCTAAAACAAGCAAATAAAAACCTCACAGAAAACAACATTAAATCTAAAGATTGTTTATTCTTTAACCAAACCTGTGTACTCCTTTTTTTTTTTTTTTTTTTTTTTTTTTGAGGGGAGATGCTCAGATCCTCGCAACATATTTCTGCAGCTTTGATAGTGCTTCCACGCTTTTGTCTTACTTCTTGTCTTTCTTAGTTGACTTCTTCTTGCTGGCAGGCGTCTGAGCTGCCTTGGGGGCTTCGACGGGAGGAAGGGCTTGGGGAGGGGGAAGGGCCTGCTGGGGTACCTGCTGCTGAGGGTTGGCCGTAAGGGTGGCGGTGCTTCCAGGGATGTAGACGTTCTGGCGGTAGTCTGGGCCGTACTGTGGATTGTAGCGAGGGCCGAGAGTTGCAGTGGCTTCACTTGCCTGAGAGCAACGGTAGGGTGAGAAAGAAAGAGGAAATAGAAGGAGGTACAGAGACAGTAGATGAACAGGAGAGAGAGAGATGGGAAAGGTTATAGATGGGTTGGTTCGGCACAGAGCTCATAATTCAGTCACTCAGGAACCGCATTGCAGCTCCCTCAGTGACCTGCTTCTTCCTGCCCATCCCCCATGCATTATGTATGCCGTAACATCGACACACATCACATACTCAGCAACGTGCTTACAGAACTGAAGATGTGTGTATATACAAGAATAGCACACTAAAAAACAGTATTTTCACTGTTCTTGTGAAATGCCTTGCAAATGAAAGTGGCATTGTCATCTAACAGCAATGAGGCAGTTCTGCCTTTGTTCCCACATCATAAATCTGTTTCTTTTTCACAAATTCACAAATACATAATTAAATTGTAGTCATGAAATTGTTAACCTAAACCAAACCCACGCTTGTTAAAAAAGAAGTGCAATTAACTGTACTGAACTTGTAGTTTACTTCAAATCGTAAAAGTGTAAAGATATATATATATATATATATATATAAAGATTTATATGATATTTATGAAATAAAAAGCCAAATAAAGTGATAGTTCACACAAAAATGAAAATGATGTCATCATTTATTCACGCTCAAGTTGTTCTTCTGGTGAACACATTTTGAAGAATGTTGGTAACCAAACAGCTGGCGGTAGCCATTGACTTCCATTTTTTCCACACTATGAAAGTCAATGGCTACCGGCAACTGTTTGGTTACCTACATTCTTCAAAATATATGTATTTTTTTGTGTGTGTGTTCAACAGCTGAAGAAACTCTTACAGGTTTGGAACAACTTTCGGGTGAGTAAATAATGACCTATGAACTATCTATCATTTTAAGTTTACTTAAAAAAGAGTACATTTCATCACTGGTTCTTAAAACACTTAAAATACATTTAAAAAGTGCACACTGTAATAATGTCAGATTAAATATTTTATTTTAAGTATATAAAAAAAATCACTGTTTTAAATAATCTTTTGTCATGCTTTAAAGGACACTTATTTTATTGTGTTGACTAACATACTAAAGCACATGTAAAGTACTTGATTGATTAAAATTCTAGCTGTAGTGTGTTAAATATAATATATGTAAAGGTAACAAATTGCAGCTACTCCTTTACAAATGTGTAAAACAGATATATTTAAACGCATTACACTTCAACAGAAATATATTTAAGGACATTTTTAGTAAGTGACTGAATAAATTCCATTTAGTCTGCACTTAAGTATATTCTTTTATTATCTCTCTAAGTACTATTTTTAAAGTATTTAAAGTGTACTTTTATCTAACTATGTGTATTGCGTTATTAAATATACAATTATATCTAAATACATGCATACTCGAATCACAACAGCCCAGTGAAATTTAAACTAACAAATGTATATAACGTGATTATTGCTCTGCTTCATGCAGCACATATATATGTTAAAATACACTCTTGAGATTCGGTTTCTTAGAAAGACGACTGTTATCTAGGCTATAGAACAACATCAGTACAGTGCTGTCATTCTGACTGCAGCTGCGGTGAGGCAAAAGGCTCCTTTGTCTCTTTACACTCAATTTGACTCTCTAACAGTCAATAAATGGTGAGATCCATTTTACTCTGGAAGACACACTCTCTCTTCTCTTTCTTCTCTCACTCAATCTCCCTCTTTCCTTACATCATCCAGTTATTACTGGTCTTCAGAATCTGACCTTACTGATGCATCCAATACAATATATGTGGACAGACTTCCTTGCTGTAAAGACCAGCATATGCTGTGTTTCGGATGCTGGTGGGCTGATTTGCCCCCAACGGGTTGCTTAATTAGCTTAACCAGCAAGACTATCATGAAAATTTAGCTTGTAAAGCTGATCAGCCTGTAGGATATCTCTGGCAGAGAAAATTTTCGCTTTATAAGCAAAATGTTTATCTTGTTGGCTATGCTTTTATTTCTGGTTCACGTCCATGCTAATGCTTTCTCCTCATTCTCTTATTTGCTCTCCTTTTAAAAAAGAGGGAATAATAAGTGAGATTGAGATTCACCGTTCGCTGCCGCCATCAGAGCCTGGAGCTGTTCAGCTTCGGTAGGGGGGTTGGGCCACGGTCCTGTTCCTGCGATCACACCAGCGCCGGCACCTGCCTCATCAGGACGAGCTCCAGCCCTACATGACAGAGAACAGGGTTAGTGACTTAACACACTCAAACACATTCATGGTGCTTTTTTCTTGCATTTTTCCTCTCACACATATATGAGAACAGCAGCCACCACGCTTGCTAGCATAAATGTACCCGGTTCATTAGCTGAGACAGCCATTTTGTGTGACAGGGCAGGACAGTGCAGTGCAGTCTGAAAATGGAGGCTAAAGTCGAAGAAGCAGCGGTAGACATGAAGTAAACAGACAGATGCATTGATCAGAATACAGTTGTGTCTGTTTATACCATGTGGCTTGACAACAAATAAACTCTGCCCTTTAATCAAGTCACAATAAGCATTATTAAAAGGGATAGTTCACCCATTTTTTTTTTTCATTTACTCACCCTCATGTTATTTTAAACCTGTATAAACTTTCTTTTTCATCTGTAAAATGCTAAATAGAAAATATAGTGCCTCACACACCCAATTCATATACTGATGCATCAGCAGTCTAGTATAGACCAGAAAAATACAAAATAAAAAACACCTGCACAGTACTCAAACTTGCTGGTTCTTCAGGTTTATAAAACATGCGGACATATCAGCAAATGTAAATGTGAGTATTTACAGTGTAGATTTTTTAAAAATTATTTATTAAACAATTATAATAAAGGTTTCTAGTTTGTCCCTCAAGCTATTGTCTACTCTGTTATTTTGAGTACTGTCCTTTCAAATTAAAGCTGTCAAAAAATCAATAAAAAGTAATAATTAAAAAAGATCCTCTGATAAGCTTCAGATAAGCATGTAAACGGACAAAGGAACATGAGTTTATTAGGATAATGTACACGATGCCCTTACATTAAAGTCTTTTATGGTGTTTTCCATTTGGGTAGACATTTTGTCATTTCACAGATTTTGTTTCATAAATGCTTAAATTTATTTGCCAAAGAAGCATGTTTGAGTAGTGTGTTGGATTTTTTTTTTTTTTGTATTCAAATAAATTTGTGAAATTCAAGGATGATATTTTGTGTTTCTAAGAAGAAAAAGGTCATACAGGTTTAGAATGACACAAGGATGAGTTAATGATGACAGAATTTTTAATATTATTATATTTTTTTGGGGGCGAACTATCACTTTAAGTATATTTGGGTTATTACAGGCTGCTCAGTTTCAAAATGGCATTACTAAAAAGCAGATCTTTACTCTCTTTCTCTGCCCACACAAACAGATTGATAGCAGAGTCCGTACATAAGGACAGAAATATTTCTCTACTCTTTAGGGACAGACTTCACAGACTTGGCTCTACAAAGCCAAAATAAATCAAATCGGAACAAACAAGTTTACTAAGCACAGGTAAACACACTGCAATGACAACCCGCAGAGCAAGATGCAACAAACAGCTCTCAGCGATACACATACATCCAAAAGCCTTATCCTCAAATGAACCAACTGCATGTAATTTGTGTTCACATTTATATGTGTAGACTGGACAGCATGTCGCTGGAAGCTGCAGGACACATAATCTGATAGACCTAAACACAACATTCCACTAGAAGGCTACACCAGGTGAAGTCAAACGCTACCACACACTAGCCTTCTCTTCGCCTTCACTCTACCTGGACTTCTCGTATGGAGTCCATCTCTGCTGCAGGGTGTGGAACCTGTGTTGGCTGAAACATAAGCACAGGAGCATGCAGCTGTCACTCAATCACCCTGCGTCTGACCAGAGACTGACCAGAGCACATGGATGAGTGAGAAAGTCTTTGGGGTTCCTTTACCTTTAAACCTTATATATTCTTAAGATGTTGTGTCTCACAGGAAGTTGGTTCGCATTTTTATCTGATGATTGCTGTCATCCCATGTTTGATGTATTTGCGGGGATTTTTCCCCATATGATTTCTTTTGCAGGATATTCTTCACATAATTTGTTTTGTAGGATTTTATTTTTTGGAGGACTTTATTTCTTTTGCTGAATTTCTTTACAGGGTTTATTTTTGCATGATTATAGTAAATTGTCACTGACATTTTTAATATTCATAAAATGTCGATAATGGGCTAAAATATAGAATTGAAAACACTTAAGGTAGGAAAATTAGTAAATTATTTCAGACTCTAATCTAGATACTTTGGTATTGGTTGATTTTAAATATAAATATTGTTTTTTCTTCTTGCTGACTAAATGCAGAAGACAGTGACCATCAAAAAATTAGCCACTCAAGTATTTACAGGTAATCTCAGATTTTGAAAACACTGAAGGAATGAACATTACTTAATTACTGCATTTTCTAATCTAGATATTTTGGTATTTGCAAGACTCCACCCCATGTTATCCCTTTCGCTTGCTGAAAAATGTATTAATATTTTTGTTTTTTCTCATATCTATTACTGTAATGTTTTACTTGCTGGGATTTCTAAAACCACCTTAAGTAAACTGCAGTTTGTTCAAAATTCAGCTGCTAGAATCCTGACAAGGACCGGGACAAATGAGCACATCTCTCCAGTTTTAGAGTCATTGCACTTGCTCCCTGTCAGGTTTCAGATTGATTTTAAAATTCTCATGCTGACCTACAAGGCTTTGCATGGTTTGGCCCCACATTTTGTCACAACTGTTAACTGGTTATCTTCCAAGTCGTGATCTCTGCTCCTCTGATTCTGGTCTTTTAGTGGTCCCCCTACTCATTTGTGCTCTATGGGTGATCAGGCCTTCTATTCTTGTGCACCAAAACTCTGGAATTCACTTACCATTGAGATCAGACAGGCTAAGTCTTTTAGTGTTTTCAAATCTGCTCTTGAACCCCACTTTTTCAGAATAGCTTTAAAGTGATTTCTTTGTGTCATATGTATGGTGTTTATTTTACTTTATTTATTATTATTATTATTATTATTATTATTATTATTATTATTATTATTATTATTATTATTATTATTATTATTATTATTTTATTTTATCCCTTTTTATCTGTGTAAAGTGTTTTGAGATGTACCTTTTAAAGGCACTAGAGAAAATAAAGTTTATTATTATTATTTGTTCAATTTAGATCTTCTTGCTGACTAAATTCTTAATAAAAGGGCCACCAAAAATGTAGGCACTCAATTGTTGACAGGTAATCCCAGATTTTGTTCTTTTATTATCTCATTCCAATCAGAGAGATTAAATGAAAATTATTACAAAACAGTGTACGTAATACCACGTGGATAATCTCAAATGTATTTATAGGTTTTGCTAGACACATAAACTGAATCCAACACTCACCCGCTGGGTCCAGGCCTCTGGTTTGGGGGAAATCGCCAGTCAGCATTGGGTGGATTTTGTGAAAATAAGAAGAAAAGAGTTTTGTCAATACTTTTCTTTGGCATAGAGAATCATATCCACTATTGGTCCTTCCTGGATCCCAGGTCCTTCCAATCTGTCATAGAAGGTTGTAGTTCTGAAACAAAAATTCATATTATTGACAGCAGAGTACAGTTTGGTGCAATTTTTCTGCTTTTCCTCAGGACTGTTTTCTGAAACTTCACCTTTGCTGATACAGAAAAAAATAAGTTGAGGAGAGTAGTGAGAAACAGAGCAACAAAGAAGAACATAAAGTAGAAAATAGGTTGAGGGAGAGTGTGTGTGAATAATTGAAACTTCGATCATGTTGCTGTCACGCATGAGTGCATGTACATGAGGAGTATACACAGGTCTGTATCAAACAAAATATGAGATCACCTGTAGGAGGATTATGGCTAAAATGTCATCCCCTTTTGGATTTTTTCATCATTTTGTCATATTTTCCTTAGTATCCCACACAATTCTATTGCATCTCCCTACACTGAGTCAAGTCATTGTCTTGCAAGATAGCATTCAAAGCATGTGCAATATCACACTATGATCCTACAAACTCTATTATAGATTCCACAAAGACTGTCTGCTATTCGGAACTGTATGCATACATCTGCATCTAACTGCTTCTACTTTGTAAATCATAATGACTGTAACAATCTGCCTCACCTGACTTGAGCATTTGAACACAATATTTTCAGTCATATTTCTTAGATTTATGTAGTTAAATTCTCTGCTGAGTCATTGTGTCTAGAAATAGATCAGATTGTGGCCTGATTCTTAATACACTTGGCATTATAGAGTGGTTAGACCAAAAAGTGAGTCATAGTGACTAGAGCCTTAGTCTGAATTAATGATATACACAGCATGATTTCCATCTAACTAAAAATGATTTTGTATGCAAAAAAAAATGGTGACAATAAAATTCATACAACAAATATTTGAACCATGTATCATTTGTTTCACTAACAGATGCAAACATTTTTTTAATTAAGGACAGTAACTACTTACACTACCCATCAAAGGTTTGGCGTCAGTAAGAATTTTTGAAAGAAATTAATACTTCTGTTCAGCGGGGTTGCATTAAATTGGTCAAAAGTGACAATAAAGACACTTATAACTGTACAAAAGATTTCTATTTCAGATATATGTGGTTCTTTTAAACCTTATATTCAGCATAGAATCCTGAAGAAAAAAAAGTGTATCACGGTTTCCACAAAAATATTAAAAAAAAAAATTGGTAAAAAAAATAAAAAAATAAAAAATATCTTTAGCATCAAATCAGCATATTCAAATTATTTCTAAAGGATCATGTGAAACTGAAGACTGGAGTAATGGCTGCCATCACATGAATAAATTACATTGTAAAATATGTAAAATACAAAACAGTTACTTTAAATTATAATAATATTCCACATTATTGTCATTTTAATGTGTTTTAGATTTAAAAAAAAAAATTCTTACTGACCCCAAACTTTTAAATGGTAGTCTGTAATATTTCCTGAAAATCTCACCTTCATGAGTGAGTGAGTGAAGAGTCTTTTTGACAGTCGCATGCCTAGAGTGCTCTGTGGGGCCTTAACAAACACAAAGTCGCTCCTGCTGGAGATAGTGGAGAAACCATGCGTGTATGTGTGTTTGTTGAAATCCCGGGAGGCCCCCACGACCTCCAAGTATCTAATAGGACCATCGGTATTTAGCTGCAGGTGGAGGTCGTTGTGTTGGTGCTCACGAGGTGTGTGCTTGAAACCGAGTTTTTGCATGAGGCACATAATGTAACCATGGTGGCTTAGCCAGCGCACCACTACAAAAATGATAACCAGGAATGAGACTGTAATAACGAAGGATAATGTAATTATAAGGTACAAAGTTAGGTCAGACACTTTTGGACTTTTTGAGGTAGAGCGTCTACGTTCAGAAGAGACTTCTGAAGCTTTCTCAGCCAGGGTGATGTTAACTACCACGCTAGCAGAGAGAGAAGGCCTGCCGTTATCTTTTACAATCACAATGAAGCTAAAAACAGACTTGCTGTCTTCTTCTGTAAGTGTACGGGCTGTACGCAGCTCTCCAGTGTGTGCACCTATATGAAACATTTCAGCATCAAGCCCTGAGAGACTGTAGAATAACCAAGCATTGTGGCCACTATCACCATCTACGAATGTGATGCGATTGAGTAGGTGTCCGATGCCGGCTGTGCTAGGTACCAAAAACTGCAGCGTCCCAACAGATGGGGGTGCAGGGTATATAAGGACAGGAGGATGATCATTCTGATCTATAATAAACACATTCACCGTAGTGTTGGAGCTTTGAGCTGGAGTTCCTCTATCATGAACCTGCACTATGAATTGAAAAGCATTCAATTGCTCATAATCAAACTTTCTCATGGCATATATCTGCCCACTATCTGGGTTTATATATACATATGAAGACACAGACCTTCCAAGAGCTTCACTCTCTAAAATTGAGAAATAAATGGTGGAATTCTCACCCACATCTGGGTCTGAGGCAGACACGGACAGAAGGGGAGCATTTGGGACATTGTTTTCGGCTATGTCCGCAGAGTAGGAAGGCTGTGAAAAGACTGGGGGGTTATCATTAACATCTGAAAGACGTAACACAAAAGATTCCTGCGAGGAACGGGGTGGGGAACCAGAGTCTGTGGCGGTCACAGTAATGGTGTATTCAGCCACAGCCTCTCTGTCCAGCAGGCTATCGGTCATTAAAGTGAAAAGCCCTTTATATGGCGAACTCATCTTGAAAGGCAACCCATAAGGAATGTGCACGGTCACATCACCATTTTCCCCTGTGTCTTCATCTTTAACTTTGATTAGGGCAATGACAGTTCCTGAACTCACATTTTCCGAGATTACAGGAGAGACCACATTAATGCTGATAGCAGGGGTGTTGTCATTCACGTCAATAATCTCGATTTTGATGTTGCACGAGCCCTCCATGGGAGGTATTCCTTTGTCTCTAGCAAGAACAGTGACGTCATATACATTAGCGAGCTCGTGATCGACTAGTCCTGTAACTCTAATTTCACCAGTCATAGAATCCACGCTAAAGAGTTTTAACACATTGTCAGGGGTGTATTTATCAAACGTATAAGTTATTTCACCATTTTGACCATGATCGGCATCAGAGGCATTAAGAGTTGCAACTAACGTTCTATGAGGTGAATTTTCTAAAAGCGTGATTCTTTTTGTAGGGCTATGAAATTGTGGCGCGTTGTCATTGACATCTAGAACATTTATAAAAATGGCACTGTTGCCGGACTTTTCTGGACTGCCGCCATCAACTGCAGTTAATATCAATCTAAATTCGCTCGTCTTTTCTCTGTCTAGAGGCTTGTTTAAGACTAAAATTGGGATTTTGCTTCCGTCGCTTTTAGTTTCTACTTTTAGCATAAAACAACCGTTTTGACTAAGAAAATAAGCGCGCAGTGAATTCACGCCCACGTCTGGGTCGTGCGCACTTTCTAAGCGGAATATAGTGCCTGGCGCAGCCGCTTCTGAAATTTCCAAAGAAGTGTTTCGACTTTGGAAGTGTGGCGCGTTGTCGTTAACGTCCACAATTTCTACCGTAACGCTGTGCATTTCCAAAGGATTTTGAAGAGAAATCTGAATCCGAGTGTGACAATGTAAACTTCCTCCGCACATACTTTCTCTGTCTATTGTTTGCTTGACTACCAAAGTTCCAGATGTCAGGTCTACATCAAAATACTTAGCATTAGATTCCGATATGATTCGCATCTCTCTTAGAAGTATTATATGAACGTCCATTCCTAAATCTTTAGTCAAGTGGCCAACAATTGTTCCTGGTTTAGATTCCTCAGCTGTAGAATATAAAAGTTCCGAAGCGTGCGTTGCAAAACACAAGGAATTAAGAACAATCCAAACTGCAGCCCAGTCCAAATGTCTCTGAAAAAGCTCTTTATTCTCCATTTCCACTAGTAGCTAGAGACTCCTTCGGGGTTTTAATTCATGCATATCCTAGACCCGACGAGACGTTGTTTAGTATATGAGAAACACGTTTTGTTTTATATCCATGATCTCCACCATTTGTTCTAAGTTTCTGAACTAACAATACAGCTCTTAAGAGCAACAAGCCTGTGCTGGTCTAGGAGAAGAGTTAAAGGGGTGGGGATAAAAACATGCGTTTCTATTGGAGGAAAGTTACTTTGCTTAGACAAAAGCGCGCACGGAGCTGTCCAAGGTGCTGATAGTAACGTCACTCTCTCAGTTACTCATAAATAATGTAGAATGTACAAATATAACTTGTTTAAATCTGAGTTTGTCTCACCTGTTGGCTCTCGAACGTCCACGCGCTGTCTGGAAATGACGCATCAAGCACGTTTAGTGTGTCTGTAAAGTTTGTGGTGCTGTTGGGTTTAACGAGGGTGAGATCACTGAATTCTGACATGGGAGAGAGATAGGATCCAAAGGACTGACTCTGAGACATCATGTCTCCTCCGAGAACCTCCACATACTTAATGGGCCCGTCAGTGTTGAGCTGGATCTGCAGGTTTCTGTTGGGGTTCTTGTATTCAGAGTTTGTCCTCCTGATACAGCAGGTTCTACTACCTCGCGCACATTTCACCAGTAGGATGAAAAACGTCAAAAGACAAAACAAGGACACTGAAGCCAAAGAGATGATCAGATATAATGTTATTTTGCCCGTTTTCTTGTTGGGCTCGATAGTTTTCTCTCTATAGTCTGAGATAGGCTCATGAAAGCCGTCCTCTATCAGTATATCTACTGTGACTGTGGTGGACTGGATCGGTTCTCCATTATCTTTTATTTCTATCAGCAGTCTCTGAGAGGAGTCATCGTGCTCTGAAACAGCGCGTTTAGTCCTCACCTCTCCCGTATGTAAATTGACACTGAACAGAGACGCGTCCGTGGCCTCCGCGAGCCGGTAGAACAGCCAGGCGTTATGACCCGAGTCCGCGTCCACTGCTGTTACCTTAGTAACGAGATGTCCTGCTTTAGCAGAACGGGGCATCCTCTGATGAGAGACAGACCCCATGGATGTGGACGGGTAAATGACAACAGGTGCATTATCGTTATGATCCAAAATAAACAGATGAACTGTCGCGTTACTACTTAAAGATGGAGAACCATGATCTTTAGCCTGAACGATGATCTCAAACACTTTTATTTTTTCGAAGTCAAACGAATGCATGCTAAATATGCTTCCATTGTCAGAGTTTATGTAGATATACGAGGATATTGGAGTATCCCAATTTTTAGGGTTCTCAATAGAGTATGATATTTTACCATTTACGCCGACATCAACGTCTTGGGCAGATACCGAACAGATAATAGAGCCTGGAGTGTTATTTTCTGTTATGTACACGTAATACACGTTTTCAGAGAACTTTGGGGCATTGTCGTTAACATCAGTAATTTTAACTGGAATTATTGTTTTGCTACTTAAAGGGGGCGAGCCTGAGTCAAATGCAGTGATTTCCACGTTATACTCAGGGAACGTTTCGCGGTCTAAAACACCGTTTGTAACCAACGAATATTCGTTTGAGAAAGATGGTTTTAAAATAAACGGAAGGTCAGATTGTGTCTGCAGACTGACTTTTCCATTGTCACCAGAGTCGATGTCCCTTGCGCTTATTAACGCTACAACTGTCCCGCTAGGCGCGTCCTCGCGCACAGGGCTCGGTTTAGACGTAAGCAGTATCTGCGGTGGATTGTCGTTAATATCCGAGACTTCTATTTTTACTGTGCAATGGCCCTCCATTTCGGGGACACCTCTATCTCTAGCTCTTATCTCAATGTTGTACATAGGAGTGGTTTCATAGTCCAACTCTCCGTTTAGTATAATTTCCCCGGTATTCTCATCGATATGAAATAACGAGCGCAAAGCATCAGAAGTGTGCTCTCCTAATGAATATTTTATCTCTCCATTAGGACCTTCGTCCAAGTCTTTAGCTTCAACTTTAAGAATCGTCGTGCCCCTTTTTGTGTTTTCAGAAATAGCCGCTTTGTAAACATTTTTCTCAAATACGGGATTGTTGTCATTGATATCCAAAACAGTGACATTAATTTGAGACGTTCCTGATCTAATCGGGTTCCCTCCGTCTAAGGCAGTTAACATCAGCTGATGAATCGGTTTCTTCTCGCGATCCAGAGGTTTCTCCAGTACTAATTCGGGTACTTTTCGGCCATCTCCAAGATCTTTTATTTTTAAACTGAAACATTCGTCTTTACTTAAAGTGTACGTTTTTAAAGTGTTACTGCCTACATCTGGGTCTACTGCGCTCTCTAAAGGAAAGCGCATGCCAGGGACAGTGGATTCTGCTATTTTTAAAACACGGTCCATCGACTGAAAATGCGGGTAATTGTCATTAATATCCTGTATGTCGACTTCCACTCTGTAAAGTTGTAAAGGATCCTCAATAACGATTTGCAGAGGCAACAGACAATTTGCGTTTTCTCCACAAAGGATCTCTCTGTCGATTCTCTCATTAACCACAATCTCTCCTCTTCGTAAATCCACGCTGAAATATTGCTTACCTGATTCAGAAGCTATTCGCAACTTACGGTCATACAGCTCAGATATTTTCAAACCTAAATCTTTTGCAATATTTCCAACAACAGCGCCCACATTTAATTCCTCGGGAATTGAGTAGCGAGTCTGTCCTTCTGTCGTACTCCACAAAAGAAGAAAGAGAAAAAAGAAAAGCAAATAATGCCTCCAACATCTGAATGCCACCCTCTTTGTCATTTTGATTTTTATATCCAGACTATTCGCCGTTCTAATAAAAACTAGGGATCCCACCACGAAGACAATTTCGCTTGTCCATTTTGTTTCAATAATATGCTAGAATCCATTTTATCGGAGAGATTATAGCATCCCTCCTCTCCGCTCGCACTGAACGTTGTAATTTCAGTGGGGGAGGGAGTAGATCTCTTTGTACAGTTCTGCATGTGATTGGTGCAGAGAACAGTCGCAATAACCAGTAGAAAGAGCACTGCCTCTTAAAGGCGCAGTATCAGCACCTGCTGTCAAACTCACACCAAACAACCTTGCAATAGAAGAGTATGATACATCATGGGTCATATTTTATTTGTGCTTTTTTGTATAATTTTGTAAAGTTCAATTTATTTTAATATTAATCAAATAAATAATTCCGAATTCTTTGGTATATAACGTGATGCTTATTAATATTATTGTTGTTGTCATTGTTATTATTATGTGTAAAAGTATAAAGTGAAGTATATATATATACACTAACATAGCTCACCTTTTTCTTGAGGAACGTTACTTTACTCAGACGAAAGCACACGTGTGGTGCTGTCCAAGGTATTGAAAGCACCGCCACCAACATTACCCCTATAATATGAGTATGACCATCCCTAAAACATCACAAAAAATATTTTGGACGGGAAGTTCGGTCTGGACTCGATCCATTGAGGAGTAATTATGCTCGGATCCCAGAAGGCCGAGCCAATCAAATTGCCAGGGCGGGCTTTAATCGATGATGGACAGGCTATCTGCGGTTACGTAAGATAGGGCGTCTTGGAAGGTAGGCTCACGATCTCTTTTCCTTGAAGCCTCAGATGAACACGCTTCTTCAGCCTTGTCTCTTTCGTCCTTTCCATTTTTTTAAGTTAGTCAAGTCGCGTTGCAACCGTGTAATAAAGTTGAGACAGGGCCGACAAATGCGATAAGATTTATTTTCATTATTGTCGAGATCTAATCCTAAACAGAGAACTTGTTCGTATGTACATGCACCATTTGTGTTTCTCTCAAAAATGTTATTCGTGCTTGTAAGTACTCCGCGAATTCTTAAATTCTTTTTACAACAGCGGCAAAGATCATTTACACTCATTACTTTCCTACTTCTTCCAGTTCCAGCGTGCGTGCGTGCAGTTGAACTCTGTTGACAACTATGCGTTGCTCAACATACGTCACTTACTGCGTTGTTCTGATTGGTTGTAGGTCTATCCAATTGAGTGCAGAGTTTTTTTTTTTTTTTTACTGGTTCGGTTAAGACACGCCCCATAATTCAAGTGCAATGGAGCAGTATCAGACTCACATTCTGCCTAGAATATGAGTATGACGAATCAGGCTACCGTTATACATATACATAGTATATAGTGTATATATAAATATTAACGTTTTAAATCTGAATGTGTCTCACCTGTTGGCTCTCAAACGTCCACGCGCTGTCTGGAAATGACGCATCGAGCACGTTTAGCGTGTCTGTAAAGTTTGTGGTGCTGCTGGGTTTAACGAGAGTGAGATCACTGAATTCTGACATTGGAGAGAGATAGGAGCCAAAGGACTGACTCTGAGACATCATGTCTCCTCCCAGAACCTCCACATACTTAATAGGCCCGTCAGTGTTGAGCTGGATCTGCAGGTTTCTGTTGGGGTTCTTGTATTCAGAGTTTGTCCTCCTGATACAGCAGCTTCTACTGCTTCGTGCACATTTCACCAGTAAGATGAAAAATGTCAAAAGACACAACAAGGACACGGAAGCCACAGAGATGATCAGATATAAAGTAATTTTGCCAGTTTTCTTGTTGGGCTCGATGGTTTTCTCTCTATAGTCTGAGATGGGCTCATGGAAGCCGTCTTCTATCAGTATATCCACTGTGACTGTGGTAGACTGGATCGGTTCTCCATTATCCTTTATTTCTATCAGCAGTCTCTGAGAGGAGTCATCGTGCTCTGAAACAGCGCGTTTAGTCCTCACCTCTCCCGTATGTAAATTGACACTGAACAGAGACGCGTCCGTGGCCTCCGCGAGCCTGTAGAACAGCCAGGCGTTATGACCCGAGTCCGCGTCCACTGCTGTTACCTTAGTAACGAGATGTCCTGCTTTAGCAGAACGGGGCATCCTCTGATGAGAGACAGACCCCATGGATGTGGACGGGTAAATGACAACAGGTGCATTATCGTTCTCGTCCGAAATAAACACATGGACTGTGGCGTTGCTGCTCAGAGATGGAGAGCCATGATCTTTAGCCTGCACTATAACACTGAACAGTTTTACGTTTTCATAATCAAAGGAGCTCATGCAGTAAATAGTTCCGTTTTCAGAATTAATATAAAAATAAGAGGATGCTGGCACGTGATTAGAATTTGAGTCCAGAATTAAATAAGTAAGTAGAGCGTTTTTATCCTCGTCACTATCATACGCTTTTGATGAAAACAGTGATGCGCCTGCTGGATTATTTTCGTTTATGTAAACATTATATGAGGACTGTGAGAACACTGGAGGGTTGTCATTCACGTCAAGTACTTTAACATTTAGCGTCTTCACAGTTTTTAAGGGTGGAACACCAGAGTCCATAGCCAGTATTTCTACATTATATTCAGAATGAACCTCGCGGTCTAATAATGAGTCAGTTATTAGTGAATAATGATTATGAAAAGGTTTTAATTTAAAAGGAACATCCGGAGAGACAGTTAGATCGATTTTACCGTTAATACCTGAGTCCAAGTCTTTGACGGTAATCAGAGCCACCACAGTTCCCACTGTTGCATTTTCAGGCACAGGGCTAGGTAAAGATGTCAGTATAATCTCTGGAGGATTGTCATTCTCATCTATGATATCTATTTGAACCGACGACTGTCCCTCGAGCTCCGGATTCCCTTTGTCCTTAGCACACACATCAAATGTGTACGTTTGTTTAGTCTCGAAATCTAGCTTTCCAATAACTGTGATTTCACCGGTTTCAGCGTTCACACTAAAAACATTTCTTACAAGTTCAGGCGTATGCGCACTAAATAAATACTGTATTTCACCATTTGGACCTTCATCTAAATCGGTCGCGTTTACTTTGATCACACTTGAACCAGAAACGGCACTTTCCAGAACAGATGCTTTGTATGCAGCAACTGCAAATTTTGGTTCGTTGTCGTTGATGTCTTGGACAATTACTTGCAATGCAGACGTGCCAGACTTGACTGGATTACCGCCATCCAGGGCTGTTAAAATAAGCTTATGTATAGACTGTTTCTCCCTGTCTAAATTTTTTTCAATCACAAGTTCTGGTACTACTCTTCCATCTTTTAGAGTTTTTACATTAAGACGGAAAAAAGCGTTACTGCTAAGTGAGTAAGTCTTTAAGCTGTTGCTGCCAACATCGAGGTCCTGAGCACTTTCAAGGGTAAATCGTGCCCCTGGAGCAATCAGTTCAGGTATTTTTAATGTGGCATCTTTATTATGGAAATTTGGTGCATTATCATTAATGTCTTGTATTTCGATCTCTACGCTATGTAACTGTAACGGATTCTCAATAACTATCTGCAGTGGCATTAGACAATTGGCGCTTTGTCCACAGAGCGCCTCTCTGTCTATTCTGCCATTAACTACCAGATCACCCTTCCCTGAATCCACACTAAAATACTGTCTATTCGACTCAGATGCTATTCGTAACTTACGCTCGGCGATATCTGAGATGTCAAAACCAAGATCCTTCGCGATATTCCCAACGATAGATCCTTCCTTTAACTCTTCAGGTATTGTGTAGCGAATCTGAGCTCCAGCTGTATTCCACAACAGAGAGAAAGCGAACAGCAAAAGCGCTGCCCATTTCCACCCTCCGATCCTCCTGTGCCTCATTTCTCTGTTGCACTTGACATACCCATCAACAGATCGTCAATTTATATCCACAGAAAACAGAATGATATTCTTCATTTTAAAATGTACTACTCAGCCCTTCCTCGTTGTGGTGATCAGCCTCATAAAGCGTTCATGTTTCCTCTCGCTCTACAGCTCTCATCATTGTACTCCTCGTCTGGCTGGGGGAGGGAGTAGATCCCTTTGTACGGTCAGAAGCACGATTGGTACTAAGCTCAAGGCTCTCTCATCCAATAGATGCTTTGCTGTTTCTTAAAGGCATAACCTGCCCTCTGTTGTGAATGTTACGGCATCTAGTGGAGAATTGTGTTTCAAAATATTTCAGACCCATGCTTATAGATTATTACACGGGCAAATATTTTTGTAAGCAAAACGTCTTTAAAGTAACAAGGTATGAGCATTTTTTGTGAGCATAAAGAATGGGCAAGTGTAATTTATTTGGTTGTTCTCATAACCTAATTATTATTATTATTATTATTAATTAGTACAGGGTTAATAATACAAACGCATATAATAAGTATGTTTTTTATTTAAATAATGAAAATGCATATTTAAAAACTTGGCAACATTTAAAACGTAAATTATTGTGGAAATGCGTCATGAGTCTGTTAAAGGGGCCAGTTGGCATGTAGTATTAATACTTTTGCCCTGTAGCCATTTAGTCCAGCATTTATTTATGTTAGATAGTTTTGATATATGTATGTCAAAATAGACAATAAACATTAAATTTTCGTTCAATTAAAAAAAAAAAACAAACAAAAACAAAAAACAAAACTGCAGCCCGCAGATGCTACCCGCTGTCCAAATGCGTGGTGCTGAAATTTACAACAGTTGTGCACGCCCACTCCCTCTCTCTCTCTCTCTCTCTCTCTCTCTCTCATATACAGTATATATATATATATATATATATATATATATATATATATATATATATATATATATATATATATATATACAAACGCACTTGTGCAGTATTACATAATATGAAGTGTGGCTTCAGGACACAGTACTAAGTTTCAACAATATATCAACCTTAATCAATCTTAATAGTGATGCTAACAGTGATGCTAAATTATGATTCTGTATCTCACCTGTTGGCTCTCGAACGTCCACGCGCTGTCTGGTAATGACGCGTCAAGCACGTTTAGCGTGTCTGTAAAGTTTGTGGTGCTGCTGGGTTTAACGAGGGTTAGATCACTGAATTCTGACATTGGAGAGAGATAGGAGCCAAATGACTGACTCTGAGACATCATGTCTCCTCCCAGAACCTCCACATACTTAATGGGCCCATCAGTGTTGAGCTGGATCTGCAGGTTTCTGTTGGGGTTCTTGTATTCAGAGTTTGCCCTCCTGATACAGCAGCTTCTACTGCCTCTTGCACATTTCACCAGTAAGATGAAAAACGTGACCAAAGACAACAAGGACACGGAAGCCAAAGAGATGATCAGATATAATGTAATTTTTCCAGTTTTTTTGTTGGGCTCGATAGTTTTCTCTCTATAGTCTGAGATGGGCTCATGAAAGCCGTCCTCTATCAGTATATCCACTGTGACTGTGGTGGACTGGATCGGTTCTCCATTATCCTTTATTTCTATCAGCAGTCTCTGAGAGGAGTCATCCTGCTCTGAAACAGCGCGTTTAGTCCTCACTTCTCCCGTATGTAAATTGACACTGAACAGAGACGCGTCCGTGGCCTCCGCGAGCCTGTAGAACAGCCAGGCGTTATGACCCGAGTCCGCGTCCACTGCTGTTACCTTAGTAACGAGATGTCCTGCTTTAGCAGAACGGGGCATTCTCTGATGAGAGACTGACCCCATGGATGTGGACGGATAAATGACAGCAGGTGCATTATCGTTCTGGTCCGAAATAAACACATTAACAGTTGTGTTGCTGCTCATAGGAGGAGAGCCATGATCTTTAGCCTGCACTACAATTCTGAGTAGTTTAGTTTTCTCATAATCAAATGTGCTCATGCTGTAAATAGTACCATTCTCAGAGTTGATATAAAAATAAGATGATGCTGGAAATTGATTTGAACTTAAATCCAGAACTGAATATGTGAGTATTGCATTTTTGTCTCGGTCAATATCAGTCGCAGATACAGAAAACAACGAAACACCTGCCAGATTATTTTCGTTTATGTAAACATTATATGAGGACTGTGAGAACACTGGAGGGTTGTCATTCACGTCAAGTACTTTAACATTTACCGTCTTCATAGTTTTTAAGGGTGGAACACCGGAGTCCATGGCCAGTATTTCTACATTATATTCAGAATGAACCTCACAGTCTAATAATGAGTCAGTTATCAACGAATAGTGGTTATCAAAAGATGGCTTCAGTTTAAAGGGAACGTCCGGAGAGACAGTTAGCTCGATTTTGCCATTATTACCGGAGTCCAAATCTTTGACGTTAATCAAAGCCACCACAGTTCCCACCGTTGCATTTTCAGGCACAGGGCTAGGTAAAGATGTCAGTATAATCTCTGGAGGATTGTCATTCTCATCTATGATATCTATTTGAACCGACGACTGTCCTTCGAGCTCTGGATTCCCTTTGTCTTTAGCACACACATCAAACGTATATGACTTTTTAGTCTCGTAATCTAGCTTTCCAGATACTGTTATTTCGCCGGTTTCAGCGTTCACTCTAAAAACGTTCCTTACAAGTTCGGGGGTGTGTGCACCAAATAAATACTGTATTTTACCATTAGGACCATCATCCAAATCTGTTGCTTTTATTTTGAGCACACTTGAACCAACAACGGCGCTTTCTAGAACAGATGCTTTGTATGCAGCAACCTCAAATTTTGGTTCGTTGTCATTAAAATCCTGAACAGATATTTGCAATACAGACGTGCCAGATTTGACTGGATTACCACCATCTAGAGCTGTCAGTATAAGATGGTGTATTGCCTGTTTCTCCCTGTCTAGAGGTTTATCAAGCACTAGTTCTGGTATTTGGACACCGTTCTTGTTAGTTTTTAAATTTAGACGAAAAAAATTGTTATTGCTTAATGAATATGACTTCAGGCTATTAGTTCCAACATCGAGGTCCTCGGCACTTTCAAGGGTAAATCGTGCGCCCGGAGCAGTTAATTCAGAAATGTTTAATATTCCCTCTTTACTGTGGAAGCTTGGCGCATTGTCATTTATATCTTGTATATCTATCTCAACTTTATGTAACTGTAACGGATTCTCAATAACGATCTGCAGTGGCATTAGACAATTGGCGCTTTGTCCACAGAGCGTCTCTCTGTCTATTCTGCCATTAACTACCAGATCACCCTTCCCTGAATCCACACTAAAATACTGTCTATTCGACTCAGATGCTATTCGTAACTTACGCTCGGCGATATCTGAGATGTCAAAACCAAGATCCTTCGCAATATTCCCAACGATAGATCCTTCCTTTAACTCTTCAGGTATTGTGTAGCGAATCTGAGCTCCAGCTGTCTTCCACAACAGAGAGATAGCGAACAGCAAAAGCGCTGCCCATTTCCACCCTCCGATCCTCCTGTGCCTCATTTTTCTGCTGCGTTTTTTATCCCCATTTACAAATCCTCATTTTACATCCTTAGAAAAACCGAATGTTATTTTCCATTTTCAAATAAACGTCTACTCAGCCCATTCTCGTTGTGGTGATCAGCCTCATAAAGCGTTCATGTTTCCTCTCGCTCTACAGCTCTCATCATTGTACTCCTCGTCTGGCTGGGGGAGGGAGTAGATCCCTTTGTACGGTCTGAAGCAAGATTGGTACAGCGCGCACGCTCTCTCATCCAATAGGTGCTTTGCTATTTCTTAAAGGCATAACCAGCCTTCTGTTGTTTGTGTTACGGCATCTAGTGGACAACTATGCTGTAAAATATGTTATGCAGTTACTTTGAGACTTATTTCCCGTCTGCTTAGACGAGAAAATGCGTCTGCATGCAAAACAACCTAAAAATAACAAGGTATTAGCATTTGAGCATTACAGGTATATGAGCAAGTGTAATTTATTTTCTCAGTAAGGGAATTATTAATTTAATGTGTTATGTAAACTTTTGGCATTAACAGTTAAATCTCAATTTCTGTGATTAGGAAATACAGTTTCCTACTAAAATTATTTTGTTAATTACTTTATTATTATTATTATTATTATTATTATTATTATTATTATTATTATTATTATTGCTATTATTTATTTATTTACCAGCCAAACAATGCTTACCAAACTAGCTCGTATAAAGTAGCACCTAAACTCTATAACGTCACAACGTCACGGGAGCTGTCCAGTCCAAAGTACTGAATGCAGTACAAAATTATCGACATTATCTCCGGGAGTTTGTTTTGACATCATAAAGAAAGAAAATAATAATAAAAATAAAAAAAAAAAAAAAATAAAAAAAAAAAATAATAATAATAATAATAATAATAAAAAGATATATTTATATTAATTAAATATTAAATCAATTTAATATCTTTGTACAGCATAGATATTTAAGCCAAGTTACCCCGTCTCTCTCTCTCTCTCTCTCTCTCTCTCTCTCTCTCTCTCTCTCTCTCTCTCTCTCTCTCTCCTCTCTCTCCATCTCCCTGGCTGACTTTCCTCTCTCTCTCTCTCTCTCTCTCTCTCACTCACACACAAATTTGTTAAGAAAGAAAAAGACAAACACACACACACACACACACACACACACACACACACAAACTTTCAAGCATGTCCTCACATAACCTCACATACAAGTGTGCACTAATGCTGAGTTAATGTACTATTATTCTGTATCTCACCTGTTGGCTCTCAAATGTCCACGCGCTGTCTGGTAATGACGCGTCAAGCACGTTTAGCGTGTCTGTAAAGTTTGTGGTGCTGCTGGGTTTAACGAGGGTGAGATCACTAAATTCTGACATTGGAGAGAGATAGGAGCCAAAGGACTGACTCTGAGACATCATGTCTCCTCCCAGAACCTCCACATACTTAATTGGCCCGTCAGTGTTGAGCTGGATCTGCAGGTTTCTGTTGGGGTTCTTGTATTCAGAGTTTGTCCTCCTGATACAGCAGCTTCTACTGCCTCGTGCACATTTCACCAGTAAGATGAAAAACGTCAGCAGACACAACAAGGACACTGAAGCCAAAGAGATGATAAGATACAATGTAATTTTGCCAGTTTTCTTGTCGGGCTCGATAGTTTTCTCTCTATAGTCTGAGATGGGCTCATGAAAGCCGTCCTCTATCAGTATATCCACTGTGACTGTGGTGGACTGGATCGGTTCTCCATTATCCTTTAATTCTATCAGCAGTCTCTGAGAGGATTCATCGTGCTCTGAAACAGCGCGTTTAGTCCTCACTTCTCCCGTATGTAAATTGACACTGAACAGAGACGCGTCCGTGGCCTCCGCAAGCCTGTAGAACAGCCAGGCGTTATGAGCCGAGTCCGCGTCCACTGCTGTTACCTTAGTAACGAGATGTCCTGCTTTAGCAGAACGGGGCATTCTCTGATGAGAGACAGACCCCATGGATGTGGACGGGTAAATGACAGCAGGTGCATTATCGTTACAGAATAAACAAAACAAAAGAACAATTGCCATCTCAGATCAGAAGAGCAAAGCCCTTTACCCTACACTACAATACAAAACAGAACAGTTTTCTTCATAACATAATCAAAAGAGCTCATGCTGTAAATAGTTCCGTTGTCAGAGTTGATATAAAAATAAGATGATGCTGGAAGTTGATTTGAAGTTAAATCGAGGATTGAATAACTCAGTATTGCGTTTTTGTCTTGGTCAATATCAGATGCAGATACAGAAAATAATGAAGCACCTGGCGGGCTATTTTCTTTTATGTGCACTGTATACGAGGGCTGTGAGAATACTGGAGGGTTGTCATTCACATCAAGTATTTTTACATTTACAGTTTTCGTAGATTTTAAAGGTGGTCCACCAGAGTCTGTAGCTACTAATTTTATGTCATATTCAGCATTAGCTTCACGGTCCAAAAGTGAGCCAGTCACCAAAGAATAGTGATTGTCAAATGCTGGTTTTAGATTAAAAGGAAAACTAGTGGAGATGGTAAGATTTACTTTGCCATTATCACCCGAGTCCAAGTCTTTGACGTTGATTAAAGCTACGACTGTACCGACTGATGCATTCTCTGACACAGGGCTAGGTAAAGATGTCAGAATAATTTCAGGAATATTGTCATTCTCATCAATGATGTGCAGCATCACTGAAGAATGGCCCTCCTGCTCTGGGCTCCCTTTGTCTTTAGCGCAGACATCAAACGTGTATAATTTTGTTAACTCGTAATCAAGTTTCCCAATCACTGTGATTTCTCCGGTTTCAGCAGTGATATTAAAAGTTTTCCTCACGTAATCTGGTGTACGTGCACCGAAAAAATACTGTATTTCGCCGTTTAGACCTTCATCTAAATCAGTGGCTTTTACGGTTAAGACACTTGAACCAAATCTCGTACTCTCCTGCACAGATGCTTTATATTGCGATTGTTCAAATTTCGGCTCATTGTCATTAGTATCTTGAACGATTACTTGTATCATAATAGTTCCAGATTTTACAGGATCGCCACCGTCTAATGCTGTTAAAATGAGCTTATGTACAGATTGTTTCTCTCGATCGAGTGGTTTATCAACTATCAGTTCTGGTACTTTCTTACCATCCTCAAATGTTTTCACATTTAAACGGAAAAATGCGTTATTACTCAAAGCGTAAGATTTTAGACTATTGCTACCGACATCTAAATCCTCTGCACTTTCAAATGGAATCTTTGCGCCCACTGCTACTGATTCAGCTATTTTCAAAATGCTGTCTTTTGTGTGAAAATTCGGTGCATTGTCATTTATATCTTGTATTTCTATATTAACACGATATAACTGCAGTGGATTCTCTATAACCAGTTGTAATGGCATTAGACAACTGGCGCTTTGTCCACAGAGCGCCTCTCTGTCTATTCTACCATTGACAATCAGCTCACCGTTCCTTGAATCCACACTAAAATACTGCGTACTAGAATCAGAGGCTATCCGTAACTTACGATTAGCGATGTCAGAAATGTCTAGCCCAGTGTCCCTTGCAATGTTTCCAACAACAGATCCTTCCTTTAGTTCCTCTGGTATAGTGTATCGAATTTGAGCTCCAACTGTATTCCATAATAGAGAGAAAACAAACAGCCAATACGCTGCCTGTTTCCACACTCGAATGCGTCTCATTTCCACAGTAATTTGAACTTCATCAATGAGTGCTTCGCATATATCCAGACAAAAACATATTTTTTCTTCTTTCATTAAAATCGCACATCCGTTTGGATCGAGGGGTCGGTTTTGTGGTGATCAGAGTCATAACCGCGAGTCTATTCTCCTTATCTACAGCTCCTATCACACATTGTAGCCCTTTCCTGCTAAGGGAGGGAGTAGATCCCTTTGTATAGTCTCGCAACTCATTGGCGCTGAGCTCAGTGCGCAGCTGCCCAATAGAGGACAGAGTCTCTCTTAAAGGCGAACATGCACCTTTTTGCTGAAAATGTTGTATTCTGTATGTTGTATGTTGTTTGCTGTTAGTTCTGCATCGTCGCACATATCTCATACAGTATATATATATATATATATATATATATATATATATACACTGTAAAAAGTATATATATACACTGTAAAAAGTATATATATATACTGTAAAAAGTCATTTTTTTTGAACTTGTAAATAAAGATAGCATCAGTTAAGTAAATTTTACAAACAAATACTATTTTGTCTTTTTACTTCAAAATATCCCGTTTAATTCAATAAGCTACTTGAGGTTTCGTTTTTATTTATTTTACTTAAATACATAAGTAAAATCAAATGGAACTGCCTAAGTAGAAATTAAAGTTAAAAAAAAACTCATAAGTATATTTTACTTAGAACCGTTTGTTATGTATACAAGGATTCTTTAAGTAAATATCAAAGTTAAGATCCCATATTTCCCATCATTCAGTGGGGCATGAATAATTAAAAATGTACACTGTTTTATGGTTGCTTTTGTTGTTAGTTGTTTAGTTTAGTTGTTAGTTGTTGTTTGTTTTAGTAACATACTGTTTTGTGACACCTGGAGTTCATTTTCTACTCAAAATGACCCATTCATACTCAAACACTATTCACTAATTGTTACCGTCATTGTGTGTGGTGTACCAAGTATTAATGTCTCTGTGTTCATTTGACTATTCATTTTATTGAGTAGGCATATTATCTTAAAAGGATAATAGCCTGTCTACATGCTTACTTGCATGTTTGCAAGTGAATCACATGCTGTAATAGAATGGTGGTTTTCAAGTGTTGCCTTGTTAAAGTAAATTGTATGAACTTGAAGATTTTATTTAATTCAATGTTAGAGTTTTACTTAAAACATATGAGTGCAAAAGAAGGAAAAATTTGTACACTTTTTTTACAGCGAAAAGCATTACATGATGTAAAATTTACAAACAAAGAGTCAACAAAATTAACTGGCAATTTCCAAGTAAACTTAACTTAAATATGTCTAATTAAACCTATTAATAATTATGTTTAGGCTTTTACTTGGCAAATGTTTGTAAGTTTACTAGCCTTTTCTGAGTGAAAAACATTTCCAAAGTTTTTTCAAGTAAATCCTACTCCATATTTTTTTACAGTGTGTGTATATATATATATATATATATATATATATATATATATATATATATATATATATATATATATATAAAATAATTAACATAAAAAAGGCATATGTTACTCTTTTTCTATAGAAATTATACTCATGCATCCACAAAATGGTGCTTTGAAATCTAAAAAAGGCCAAATAAATCGATTATTAGCAAAAGTCTCACCTGCTGGCTCTCGAAAGTCCACGCGCTGTCTGGTAATGACGCATCAAGCACGTTTAGCGTGTCTGTAAAGTTTGTGGTGCTGCTGGGTTTAACGAGGGTGAGATCACTGAATTCTGACATTGGAGAGAGATAGGAGCCAAAGGACTGACTCTGAGACATCATGTCCCCTCCCAGAACCTCCACATACTTAATGGGCCCGTCAGTGTTGAGCTGGATCTGGAGGTTTCTGTTGGGGTTCTTGTATTCAGAGTCGGTTCGCCTGACACAGCAGCTTGAACTTCCGATGCTGCTTCTGACGCATTTTACAATCAACGTGAACAATGTCAAAACAGATAAAAGTGATACTGTTCCCAACGAAATGATCAAATATAAAGTTATTTTCCCGTTTTTCTTGTTGTTGTTTTCTGTACTTTTCATACTATAATCCGAGATGGGCTCATGAACGCCTTCTTCTATCAGTATATCCACTGTGACTGTGGTGGACTGGATCGGTTCTCCATTATCCTTTATTTCTATGAGCAGTCTCTGAGAGGAGTCACCGTGCTCTGAAACAGCGCGTTTAGTCCTCACTTCTCCCGTATGTAAATTGACACTGAACAGAGACGCGTCCGTGGCCTCCGCGAGCCTGTAGAACAGCCAGGCATTATGACCCGAGTCCGCGTCCACTGCTGTTACCTTAGTAACGAGATGTCCTGCTTTAGCAGAACGGGACATCCTCTGATGGGAGACAGACCCCATGGATGTGGACGGGTAAATGACAGCAGGTGCATTATCGTTTTGGTCCGAAATAAACACATGTACAGTTGTGTTGCTGCTCATAGGAGGAGAGCCGTGATCTTTAGCAAGCACGATGACGTGAAACACCTTCCTTTTCTCATAGTCAAATGAGTGCATGCTAAATATACTACCATTTTCAGAGTTTATATAAACATACGAAGAGACCGGTACGCCTTGAGTATTAGCATCGAGAACTGAATAGACAATTTTGGCATTTTCTCCTGTATCTAAATCGGATGCTGTTACTGATGCTAAAATTGATCCTGGAGCTGTGTTTTCTTTAATATAAACTGAGTACACATTTTCAGAAAAAACGGGAGGGTTATCATTAACATCTAGTATACTAACTGTAACGAGTTTACTAGATACCAGTGGAGGTGATCCAGCGTCTGAGGCTTTTAGCTCAATGTCATATCTAGGAAACTTTTCTCGATCTAATTGTGAATCTGTTATTAGTGCATAATGATTTGAAAATGTTGGTTTTAATTTAAATGGGGTATCAGGTGAAATATCAAGCGTTACGTTCCCGTTTACCCCCGAATCTAAATCTTTAACATTTATTAACGCTACCATAGTCCCAGCGGGCGCGTCTTCTGGCACAGGTTTGGGTGAAGATGTGATAGTGATCTCTGGTGCATTATCATTCACATCTAAAACATTCACCTGAACTCTACAATGTCCCTCCATTACAGGAGCTCCTTTGTCTCTGGCGCGTATGTCGAATTTATATGTGGAGCTCATTTCATAGTCAAGACTCTTTGATATGGTTAATTCGCCAGTATCTGAGTCAATGGAAAATAACTGCTTTATTGCTTCTGGTGTGAGAGATCCTAACGAATACTCTATTTCACTATTTACTCCATCGTCTAAGTCAATTGCTTTTACTCTCTGAATGATTGTACCTGGAGCAGAGTTCTCCGTCACTTTAACACCATATAAATCTTGTTCAAATGCCGGAGCATTGTCATTTGCATCCAAAACTTTAACAGTAATCTGAGTAGTGCCTGATCTTGCTGGATCACCTCCATCAATACCTGTCAAAATCAGATGGTGTATAGACTGTTTTTCTCTATCAAGTGCTTTCTGCAAAACAATTTCTGGGACTTTCGTTCCGTCATTGTCATTTTTAACATGTAAGACAAAATATTCATTTTTATTTAAAGCATACGTGCGCAAAGAGTTTGACCCTACATCTGCGTCTTGCGCAGGCTCTAAATGAAATCTAGCTCCGGTTAGAGTGGCCTCTGATACATCAATATTTTTTGTGTCTGAAAGGAAACTCGGAGAGTTGTCGTTAATATCTTGTATGTCCACCTCGACACGATAAAACTGTAGTGGATCCTCGATTATGACTTGCAATGGTAACAAACAACTCGCGCTTTGTCCGCACAGGGTTTCTCTGTTTATAATATCATTCACAAGCAGCTCGCCGTTCCGCAAATTTAGACTAAAATATTGCTTACCAGAATCAGATGCTATCCGTAATTTACGATTAGATATTTCAGATAAATCCAAACCGAGATCTTTAGCTACATTTCCAACAACAGATCCCTCCTTCAGCTCCTCCGGTATTGTATAACGAAGCTGCGCCTCTGTATCTCTCCACAAAACAGCGAAACACAACAGCCACAGCGCCCGCCAGAGCAAAATCCTCCTTTGTAGTTGAGTCCTCATTTCCAAACACGATAAATAATCGTTGATTCCAGTATTCTGACATTCATCTTACGACTATAAGCCTTTACAAATATAGTGTAATATTTTAAAATGTATAAAATCCTAGATTAATTTCCGTACATAAATACATTGCAGCGAGTGCAGTGCATTTTGTCTCAGGTCTGTGCGTAATGGTTCTCAGCATTATGTGGGGGAGGGAGTGGATCCCTTTGTGCAGTGCGGTCCTGTTATTGGACGAGCGCTCTCCAGTCACAACATGAATCAGTCTTAAAGAGGCAGACCACAGCCAAGCGCAACACCTATGCAGAATATATACAGTTGTTTCATAACTCACTTTACATTGAAACAACCATTGTTTTTCAACAATCAATATATGTTTATTTATTTATTTCTACTTCTAAATAAAAACTATATTTTTACTCCAAAAATTCTAAAAACATTAATGTGCCCACAAACCTTACATTAACAAATATACACAAAATTCGACATTCAACACAACACTAATCACTTTTTTCCTGAGACAATTTAAATCAATTAATCTGTTTCGACTGACTAAATCTCACAAATATTCTGTATGGACATATTCGGATCAAATGACAAAATGAAGAGTGTATCTATTCATTAAAGTATCAAGTATCAGTGTAGAGATCGTTATGAATGTTTGATCACCAGCTTCTATGATCAAAACATTGCATTTTTATCAAAGCTATTAACACTGCAAAGCTTTAGCCCTTTTAATGTAAATGTAGTGTTACTTTTATTGATTATGAAAGTTGTAATGTGGATAGGGTAATTCATGTCACCTATGTATGACCTTAGTAGTGCCAACTGTAATATTCAAAATAATATTATTATGCAAAAAAATAATATATAAGAAATACTGTACAAAATATCACACGCTCACCTGTTGGCTCTCAAACGTCCACGCGCTGTCTGGTAATGACGCGTCAAGCACGTTTAGTGTGTCTGTAAAGTTTGTGGTGCTGCTGGGTTTAACGAGGGTGAGATCACTGAATTCTGACATTGGAGAGAGATAGGAGCCAAAGGACTGACTCTGAGACATCATGTCTCCTCCCAGAACCTCCACATACTTAATGGGCCCGTCAGAGTTAAGCTGGATCTGCAGGTTTCTGTTGGGGTTCTTGTATTCAGAATTTGTCCTCCTGATACAGCAACTAGAACTTCCGATGCTGCTTCTGACGCATTTCACAATCAACGTAAATAATGTCAACACAGATAAAAGTGACACGGTGCCCAAAGAGATTATCAAGTACAAAGTGATTTTGCCGCTTTTCTTGTTGCTGTTTTCTGTAGTTTTCATACTATAATCCGAGATAGGCTCATGAACGCTTTCCTCTATCAGTATATCCACTGTGACTGTGGTTGACTGGATCGGTTCTCCATTATCCTTTATTTCTATCAGCAGTCTCTGAGAGGAGTCATCGTGCTCTGAAACAGCGCGTTTAGTCCTCACTTCTCCCGTATGTAAATTGACCCTGAACAGAGACTCGTCCGTGGCCTCCGCGAGCCTGTAGAACAGCCAGGCGTTATGACCCGAGTCCGCGTCCACTGCTGTTATCTTAGTAACGAGATGTCCTGCTTTAGCAGAACGGGGCATCCTCTGATGAGAGACAGACCCCATGGTTGTGGGCGGGTAAATGACAGCAGGTGCATTATCGTTCTGGTCCGAAATAAACACATGAACAGTTGTGTTGCTGCTCATAGGAGGAGAGCCATGATCTTTAGCAAGCACGATGATGTGAAACACCTTCATTTTCTCATAATCGAATGAGTGCATGCTAAATATGCTACCATTTTCAGAGTTTATATAAACATATGAAGAGACGGGTACGCCTTGAGTATTAGTATCGAGAACTGAATAGACAATTTTGGCATTTTCTCCCGAATCTCGATCTGATGCTGTTACTGATGATAAAATTGATCCCGGAGCGGTGTTTTCTTTAATATAAACCGAGTATGCACGTTCAGAAAACACAGGAGGGTTATCATTGACATCTAGTATACTAACTGTAATGAGTTTGCTAGATATCAGTGGAGGTAATCCAGAGTCTGATGCTTTGAGCTCAATGTCATATCTAGGAAACTCTTCTCGGTCTAATTGTGAATCTGTCACCAGCGCGTAATGGTTTGAAAATGTTGGCTTTAATTTAAAAGGAGTGCCCGGTGACATGCTAAGTGTTATGTTTCCATTTACGCCTGAATCCAAATCTTTAACATTTATTAAGGCTACCATAGTCCCAGCGGGCGCATCTTCTGGCACAGGTTTGGGTGAAGATGTGATAGTGATCTCAGGTGCATTATCATTCACGTCTAAAACAGTCACTTGGATTCTACAATGTCCCTCCATTGCAAACGAGCCTTTGTCTCTAGCACGAATGTCAATTTTATATGAGGTGCTGGTTTCATAATCAAGTTGCTTGAAAACGACTAACTCACCTGTCACAGGATTAATAGCAAACAAATTTTGAATAATTTCAGGTGTATGTGCAGCAAATGAATACTCAACCTCACCGTTTATACCATCATCCAAGTCAATAGCTCTTACAATAAGTATCATTGTACCCGGGGCTGCGCTCTCCATAACTTTAACCTCATATATTTCGTGTTCAAATACGGGAGCATTATCATTTGCATCAATAATTTTTACAGAAATCTGTGTGGTTCCTGACCTCGCTGGATCGCCCCCATCAATACCTGTCAAAATTAGATGGTGTACAGACTGTTTTTCTCTGTCGACAGCTTTCTCTAAAACTATTTCTGGGACTTTTGTTCCATCCCTATCGGTTTTAATGTTCATAGCGAAATGTTCATTTTTATTAAGCGCATATGAGCGCAAGGAGTTCGTTCCAGCGTCAGGATCTTGAGCAGGTTCCAAACGAAATCTTGCTCCAATTAATGTTAACTCTGGCACCTCAATTGTGTTTATTTCCGACAAGAATATTGGAGAGTTGTCGTTTATATCTTGTATGGCCACCTCGACACGATAAAACTGGAGTGGATCCTCGATTATGACTTGCACTGGTAACACACAACTCGCGCTTTGTCCGCACAGGGTTTCTCTGTCTATTACTTCATTCACAAGCAGCTCGCCGTTCCGCAAATTTAGACTAAAATATTGCTTACCAGACTCAGATGTTATCCGTAATTTACGATTAGATATCTCAGATACATCCAAACCGAGATCTTTAGCTACATTTCCAACAACAGATCCCTCCTTCAGCTCCTCCGGTATTGTATAACGAAGCTGCGCCTCTGTATCACTCCACAAAACAGCGAAACACAACAGCCACAGCGCCCGCCAAATCCTCCTTTGTAGTTGAGTCCTCATTTCCAAACACGACAAATGATTGCTAATTCCAATATCCTGACATTCATTTTATGACTATAAGCCTTTATGAAAATAACGTGACATTTTAAAATGTATAGAAGTGCGTATTATATTCCATTGTTTAATACATTGCAGCGAGTGCTGTGCATTTTGTCTCAGGTCTGTGCGTAATGGTTCTCAGCATTATGTGGGGGAGGGAGTGGATCCCTTTGTGCAGTGCGGTCCTGTTATTGGACGGGCGCTCTCCAGTCACAACATGAATCAGTCTTAAAGAGGCAGACCACAGCCAAGCGCAACACCTATGCAGAATATATACAGTTGTTTCATAACTCACTTTACAGTATATGTTTATTTATTTCTACTTCTAAATAAAAACGATATTTTTTACTCCAATAATTCAAAAAACATTAATGTGCCCACAAACCTTACATTAACAAATATACACAAAATTCGATATTCAACACAACACTAATCACTATTTTCCTGATACAATTTAAATCAATTAATCTGTTTCGACTGACTAAATCTCACAAATATTCTATACGGACATATTCGGATCAAATGACAAAATGAAGAGTGTATCTATTCATTAAAGTATAAAGTATCAGTGTAGAGATCGGTATGAATGTTTGATCACCAGCTTCCATGATCAAAACATTTTTTTTTTTAATCAAAGCTATTAACACTGGAAAAGCTCTAGCCCTTTTAATGTAAATGTAGTGTTACTTTTATTGATTATGAAAGTTGTAATGTGGATAGAGTAATTCATGTCACCTACGTATGAAATTAGTAGTGCCAACTGTAATATTCAAAATAATATTATTATGCAAAATAATAATATATATAAAAAATACTGTACAAAATCTCACGCGCTCACCTGTTGGCTCTCGAACGTCCACGCGCTGTCTGGTAATGACGCGTCAAGCACGTTTAGCGTGTCTGTAAAGTTTGTGGTGCTGCTGGGTTTAACGAGGGTGAGATCACTGAATTCTGACATTGGAGAGAGATAGGAGCCAAAGGACTGACTCTGAGACATCATGTCTCCTCCCAGAACCTCCACATACTTAATAGGCCCGTCAGTGTTGAGCTGGATCTGCAGGTTTCTGTTAGAGTTCTTGTATCCAGAATCAGTTCGCCTGACGCAGCAACTTGAACTGCCAATACTGTTTTTAACGCATTTTACAATCAACGTGAAAAATGTCAATAGACACAAAACCGACACCGTGCCCAACGATATGATCAAATACAAAGTGATTTTACCAGTTTTCTTGTTGTCTTCTGTAGTTTTCAAACGATAGTCTGAGATGGGCTCATGGAAGCCGTCTTCTATCAGTATATCCACTGTGACTGTGGTGGACTGGATCGGTTCTCCATTATCCTTAATTTCTATCAGCAGTCTCTGAGAGGAGTCATCGTGCTCTGAAACAGCGCGTTTAGTCCTCACTTCTCCCGTATGTAAATTGACACTGAACAGAGACGCGTCCGTGGCCTCCGCGAGCCTGTAGAACAGCCAGGCGTTATGACCCGAGTCCGCGTCCACTGCTGTTACCTTAGTAACGAGATGTCCTGCTTTAGCAGAACGGGGCATCCTCTGATGAGAGACAGAACCCATGGATGTGGACGGGTAAATGACAACAGGTGCATTATCGTTCCGGTCCGAAATAAACACATGAACAGTTGTGTTGCTGCTCAGAGATGGAGAGCCATGATCTTTAGCTTGAATGAGGATCTGAAACACTTTGATTTTCTCGTAGTCAAATGACTGCATACTAAATATACTTCCGTTTTCTGAGTTTATATAGATATAAGAAGATACAGGCACGTCCTGAACCTTCGAGTCCAAAATGGAGTAGGAGATTTTGGCATTTTCGCCTAAGTCTGGGTCATGGGCGGAGACTGAGCACAATATTGAGTCTTGAGCGCTGTTTTCTTTAGCGTAAACCGTGTAAGACTTCTCAGCGAACATTGGAGGATTGTCATTTACGTCTGAGATCCCGATTGTGACTGTTTTTCCATTAGATAGCGGTGGTGAACCGGCATCAACTGCTTTCAGTTCAATTTTATATTCAGAATAAGTCTCTCTGTCTAAAGGACCACTGGTAAGTAGTGCGTAATGATTGGAAACTGTAGGGTTTAATCTAAACGGTGTTCCAGGGGCCAACATAAGTTTAACTTTACCGTTCTCTCCTAAATCTGCATCTTTTGTACTAATTAAAGAAACGACAGTACCATTTGAGGAGTTCTCAGGAATCGGGCTTGAGAGAGAAGTAATAATTATGTCAGGTGCGTTGTCATTTACATCATTAACCTTTATCTTTACACTGCAGTGGCCCTCCATTTGAGGATTTCCTTTGTCTTTTGCAACTATATCAAATTTATGTAGGCTTGCTTTTTCATGATCCAGCAGTCCTTTAACTGTGATGATACCAGTTTGTTGATTAATATTAAATAATGCTGTATCTGATGTCTCGTCTGCAAAGAAATATTCAATCTCTCCATTTAACCCTTCATCCAAATCTATAGCCCTGACTCTCAGAATTTCTTTATGAATCGATTCGTTTTCATCAACAATAGTCTCATAAAAAGGTTTTTCAAATTCAGGACCGTTATCATTATTATCCAACACCACAACAGTGATCTCACATGTGCCCGTGCGCACTGGATTTCCTCCGTCAGCTGCTGTCAATATTAGCTTATGGACAGCCTGTTTTTCTCGGTCAAGAGGTTGCTTCAGTACTAATTCTGGAATTTTGACCCCATCTTGTGTTTTAACGTTTAAATCAAAATTATCATTAACGCTCAGACTGTATGATTTCAAAGAATTTGACTGTACATCTGAGTCAATAGCGCTCTCTAAGAGAAATTTTGCTCCCGAATTAACGGATTCGGGGATATTTAGTATACGCTCATTAGATTTAAAATTGGGCGTGTTGTCATTAATATCTTGTACTTCAATCTCAACCCGATGCATCTGCAGAGGATTCTCTAAAACGGCTTGAAGAGGCAAAACACACGGGACATTGTATCCACATAAACCCTCTCTATCAATTCTCTCATTCACAATAAGATCACCCTTTTCCACATCCAAGACGAAATACTGCTTACCAGTCTCAGATGCTATTTGTAGTTTACGATCTATAATTTTAGATACATCCAAACCGAGGTCTTTAGCGATATTTCCGACCACAGATCCTTCTCTTAGCTCTTCTGGAATTGTGTATCGAATCTGCGCCTCTATTGTACTCCAAGGAAGAATAAAGACACAGCACCACCAAATTCTCCTCAAAACGTATAGACATTCCATCATCTCCGGCTCCAAGCTTTTGACGATTTATCCAAGTTTTCTAAAGATTCCAAAATATTCAAAATGACATAATCCCAGAAAGTATATTGATTGCATATTCCTATTTAGTGTAAGAGGTCCTTTTGATCAAAATGAGTATTTCATGTGTTCGCTTTGCTCAGAGCAGTGCCACAGCAGTGGGAGGGAGTAGATCTCTTTGTCTAAGTCTGTACCTCATTGGTCGACTGTACATGTATCTTCAACCAATCTAATGCTTAAAATATCTTAAAGGGCTAGTACGAGTAAGGCAAGTCAAAGTGATTTAGAGTGATTCAGAGCCACTACATGTCTAAAAATAAGAGATTAAAATATAAATATAAATATAAATATAAATATAAATATAAATATAATAATAATAATAATAATAATAATAATAATAATAATAATAATAATAATAATAATAATAATAATAATTATTATTATTATTTATTATTATTATTATTATTCATATATTGTCTTTGTCTATGATAATGAAGATTATCTTCTGCTATACTCTATCGTGTGTGTGTGTGTGTGTGTGTGTGTGTGTGTGTGTCTATTGTCTAAAACAGAACTGCTTTAAAAAAGAATATGAGAGTGTGCCGTCATGTGGCGACAGAGAGAAGCGCAGCAGTTCCGACGTTTGAGTGTGTGGATGTTATTGATGAAAGCGCATAATGTCTCTACATTTTAATAAGATCTACTGCTTGTTTTCAGAAATATTGTCGTTTTGTTATAATTATCGTCTTTAAAAGTAAAATAATTACATTAACATTCATATTAGTGGTTAAAATGCTCTTTATCCGTACAAGACTGCATGATCCTCCTGCAACAAAGGACTCAACCATGAGCAGGGGGAGACCGCAAGCAGCCAGAGCGAAGTGAGCGTTTCAGCACCACTTTAGTGGACAGCGCCACACAGGCGGGCTATTCCTGCAGCTGCACTTGCATGCTCAGACAAAGTAACCACTATGTCCATGCTTTCCATAGATGGAAAACTGTTTGACTTTTTATCTTGGCAAAAAACTTACATGTGAGCATAAGGTCCACTGACAAATATTTTTACATCAGTTGGGAATCATCAGAAGAAATTGATGTTTGAATAAACATCCAGGTTAAGCTGTTTACTTACCTGTCTAACACATCTGGCTAACATATTAGGCAAACACATTTGGGTACAACATGCCTGAAAGCTCCCTTTCAATGAATATGACAGTCATATTTTTACTCTTTATTTAACTTTAACTGACAGTGTAATTCAAAATAAAGTAAATATAAAGGCAACTAGACAGGTCTTTCACCTATCATTGTAGATAAAAGCCCTCCATTCTGTGCATAAGGCCCCAGGGCAGAGAATACTGATAATGGGGCAGTAGTGATAAATACAAATTTGTCACAATATGCAACTATATTTGATATTGCAATACAATATTTATGTAATACAATGCAATATTGAATTACACTGAACAGCTAAAAATCATAACACATTATTTTGTCTAAAATATTATATTTTAATTTCAGGGATTTTCATTAGCTGCACAAATTTTTTGGCAGTGCGTATAGTGACAAACAAGTGTTGATGTGTTGTTTATCATTTAGAGAGTAATGTCAAATGTGCATTGAGCCCAACTGTACCCCACATATGAAAAAAATAACACATTTGCCTCCTCCAAATAAATTTTAATTAGAAAATGTTGAGTCTGTTCATATGTACTAAGCATTGCATTTCAGAGGCATTAACACATTTTTAACAGAAAAGAGAATTTGTTCTTACCTTTGTTGGTGAATGCCAGGTGAAGAGGCGGAATGTAGCAGACAAAAGAGAAAAGAGAAAAGAGAGAAAAAAAAAAGACAAAGACATGGTTAGCATTTTTAGTGTGTGTCTATATACATACTATACTATTTATACATCAATTAGGATGTTTTATCATAATTATTTGTGGGTGGAATAGATGTTTTATCATCTCTGCTTCTAAAGGAGAAGAGGATGAGCAGTATGCAATCACAACAAATGCCATAACCAATCCTTTCACTAATAGTAATTGTGCAATGTGTACAATAAAATAATAATAATAATAATAATAAAAAGCTATATTGATAATGATGACACTTACAATGGTAAACACTTCTACTGAGCACAAGAGGGAGCATGGGAGAGCCAGAAAGCGGGGTGTACTGACTATTTGGCTTCAAGAGTACCCCTTTACACACAAACAACAAGCCCTCACCCCCTTAAGGAAAAAAATGGAATGGTCTGGCTCAGTCTGTTGTCATAGAAACGCATGTTGTCAAGGGAGTAATATGTGTGTTAGAGGAGAAAGAGAGCATATGGATATGCATATCTATAGGTGGTGTGGGTTGTGTTCAAGCTGTCCGAATAAAAAGAAGCAAGCATGTAAAGGAAAATAAAATAATTTAAAATAAATAATAAAATAATAAGCCCACCGAAACTGTGTTTTCATAATGTAATATCAGGCTATCATAAGTATGAAAAACAGTTGATGACAATTTTTTTTTTCAAGCACTGCATATAAACCTTTATATAACATATGTAAGCACTTGCAAATATGTGTGCACTTAAATCAAAAATTTACAATTTTTGAGTTATTGACAGTATCACTGTGTGCAGCTTGTATGTAGGCACATACCGACAAAAGCAGCTTTGAGGAGGCAAAACAGGACAAAGAATCTCACTGCAGAGAGAAAAGGCCCCTCCTTCCCCCCTGCTCAGAGTCAGCATTCTCACAAACACCAGCACAGATCTCATGTGCTGTCTTGAGCTTTACTCACATTGATCCTGCACTTCTAATTTGATGTAAAATTCACTGTAGTACATATGCACTGATCACTTTATGTACTACATAGTTGTTGGTAATGTGAGGACACCATTTTACTGCAAAGAGGTCACTATGATAAACAAATTATTTTGCAATTATATATAACTTCTGTATTTTTCTGCAACTAAACTGGGATATGGTGGCATATGGTAAACTCCACAACAAGGAATTGTTTTTCTTTTTTTCAATATAAATGTAATATTTATGAGAACTGGGCAGTGGACCTTAGAGACAGGATTAGTGCTTCAGCTTTGACATACATTTGATGTTGGATGGTGTTTCATATATCTGGCTGCATTCTCACTGCAGAGAAGCCACTCCCAGCTTCTGTAAGAGTTTAATGCAGAACCCACACCTTTAGCAACAGTAATATCAATAAAATCACCCTATGATGCTCATCATGAATCTTTAAGAGGATTAAGGGGATGATTTAAAATTTAGATGCATTAAATGCACAATTATGGTACTGACAGCAACACAGAAATCTTGAGAGGAATAGCCCATTCAGTCCTTTACTTTCCATAGGAGATAATAGCTGTTTAGGCTTGGATAGAAGCAAGGGTATGTTATTTCTGTTTTGTTTGTTTTTTTCTCATCCCATATAAAGACAATTTGTGGCAGTATACGACAAGTATCTCTCAGTATAACACACAAGAGCTCACTGTGCAGGATTTCTATTCAGCATTGTGGGACAGAGAGACTTGACTGACAGACTGAAAGAAAAGTAAATTGAGTGTTTGATATCCTCATTTTATACACTTCATTCAAATTCACACTCTTCTAACAACAAGGTTTGCATTAAAAAGCCCACCGAAACTGTGTTTTCATAATGTAATATCAGGCTATCATAAGTATGAAAAACAGTTGATGACAGAAATGTATGCCTGTCTCTGATGCACAATACTATGGCCTAATGAGTAATTTTGATTGTGTTTCAGATAATGTAGCACATGTTCAAAACTGATAAATGTGGTAAAAAAAAATAAAAAAATGCCCATATTCTGTATCAATCAATGCAACACCTCAATGTTATAAATATGCAGAAATCAAAACACAAAAAATAGCTGCAACGGCAGAATAATATTTGCAGTATTATAGAGCCCTGACATACTGATCCATAACTGCAGCTCCATGGAATCACTTGAACAGGGAAAAAAATAAAAACAGCAATCATTGAAGCTATTATTATGGCAAATCCAGCTAAAGCCTGGACAACTGCATGACGGAATTACCTGTCAAAATCTCACAGTAGTGTAACTCCTTTTTTTATGTTGTATTCAATTTTGTATTAAAGTGGCCACACAAAATTGGTTTACAAAAATGTTTAATGTTTAGCATTGTAATAAAACTGTATTGCATTTATTGCTGTATATTTAAATGAATGTCATGTCATCTATTCATGAAAGCCTGAGAAAGATAAAAATGTGTCAACACTGAGTAGCAGAGTGTGTGGGTGTTTGTGGGTGGAATAATGTTCACTGTGCACCAATATTGTGATGTGTTTGAGAAACTGACCTAGCAGTCTAGTTTCACAAAACAAAACAATACATATCAACCTCTGGTAACATATAAGGTTTTATCAGTAAATTATTTGCTGTTTATCTTCAAAAAAAAATAAAAAAAAAATTAAAAAAAAATAATAAAAATAGAGTACAGCATGCACTTTAAGCTTTTAAACTTCTGCTGTTGCAATGAGCACTTATGAGAATCTCACCTCTAAAGTCAGATCATCAAGCTCCTGCTCCTTCTTTTCTCTCTGAACTGTCCCCATACGACTCTGGCTCACCAGTGTGTTCTGACTGTAGGGCCTGACAAACTTCATGTCACTCATCCTTGAATCAGTGGTCCCACACATTTCATAATTATACACATGCTGTAATGTGCCGTCTGTGTAGACTGGAGGATAATATGGAATTACAGGTAGATTTGCCCCAGACTTATAAAATAGCTTATTCTGCCTCCATCGGAGGATTTTCACTGAAATGATTGATATAATTGAGACTATGAAGAGCAGGGAGACCACTGCGAGAGCCAAGATTAAATAAAAAGTCAAACTGTCGTTATATTGTTTTTCATTTGTAAATTCTGTGAACTCTGACAGCACTTCAGGAAAGCTGTCAGCTACAGCCACGTTAATGGAGACCACAGCTGAGCGACAGGGCTGTCCGTTATCCTCCACAACAACAGTCAGTTTTTGTTTGACCGCATCTTTATCAGTCACTTGTCGCACAGTTCTTATTTCTCCATTCTGTAAACCCACTTCAAACAGAGCTCTGTCTGTAGCTTTCTGTAGTTTATAGGAGAGCCAGGCATTCTGTCCAGAGTCCACATCAACAGCCACCACTTTAGTGACCAGATATCCAACATCAGCAGCACGAGGCACAATCTCAGCCACCACAGAAGCACCAGTCTGTACTGGATACAGAACCTGAGGAGCGTTGTCATTCTGATCTTGGATTTTTATGTTTACAGTCACGTTGTTTGATAAAGGGGGTGAGCCCCCATCTTGTGCTTTGACTTGCATTTTGAATGATTTCAGCTGTTCATAATCAAATGATTTTTCTGCATAGATCACACCGCTCTCTGAATTTATGGAGATGTAAGAGGCCAGAGGTGCTCCGTTTAAATCTCCATCAATAAGAAAATATGAAACCTTTGCATTTTGCCCCCAGTCCATGTCGACTGCTTTAACAGTCAGAATAGTTGTAGATGGAGGGTTATTTTCAGCTATGAAGGCTTTATATGATTCCTGCTCAAACTGAGGTGCGTGATCATTCACATCAGATATCTTTAGGTTCAAAATTTCTTTACTTGAAAGAGGTGGGTTTCCCCCATCTATAGCAGTTATAGTTATATTATACTCTGCTGTCTGTTCCCTGTCTAGTTCTGAGTCTGTCACCAGATTGTAATAATTAGTTAATGAGGATACGATTTTAAATGGAGAGTTTAAATCAATTGAACATGTAATCTTACTGTTGTCACCTGAATCCAGATCCTGAACATTTAGCATTGCTATGACAGTTCCAGGTGCTGCGTTTTCAGCTACTGCACTGGAAAAAGACATTATTGTAATTTTGGGCGTATTATCGTTTACGTCAATGACGTCAATTATTATCTCACTCGAGTCAGTCAAACCTCCGTGATCTTTAGTTTTGACATTGATTTTAAACTGCTTGTGTTTTTCATAATCTATATCACCTATGACTTTAACCTCCCCAGAATCCGCATCGATGGAGAACAATGCTTTCACCGTAGATGACGCGTGCTCAAAATAGTATTGAATGCCGTGACTAGACTCGTCAGCATCCGTTGCACTAACTTTTGTCACGATTCTGCTTTTAGGAGCATTTTCAACAACTGATGTTTTATAAGACGACTGAGTAAACACGGGAGAGTTGTCATTGACATCTAGAACAATAATACTAATCTGCACAGTTGCGGACCTTTGTGGTTTTCCACCATCGAAAGCCGTCAGAATCAAATTATGTCGCTGCTTCCTTTCTCTGTCGAGAGGAGAATGAAGAACCATCTTGACGTTTTTACTACCGTCATCACCATTCTGAACATTAAGCTTAAAATGATCGGTGGGTTGAAGAGTATATTTCTGTAGCGTGTTCACTCCCACATCTGGATCTATTGCGCTCTCTAAAGGAAATCGCGCACCTACAACCGCTAATTCGCTGATTTCTTGCTCAATTCTAGATTTCGGAAAAACGGGACTGTTGTCATTTATGTCCTGTATATCAACAGTAACTCGATAAAGCTCCATGGGATTCTCAAAAATGACATCAAAACTCACACTACAAGCAGATATCTCTCCGCATAGCTCTTCTCTGTCTATTTTGTTTTTAACAACCAGATGCCCATTCTCCTTGTCCAGTCCAATGTACTCACTGCTGTCCGTCGTAAAAACACGCGCTTTTCCTGAAATCAGTCTCTTAGGCTCAAGCCCAAGGTCCGAGGCAATATTTCCAACAAACGAGCCCACTGGCATTTCCTCAGGTATAGAATAACGAATCTGCGGTCACACGAGGGGAAAATAAAGCCAACGCACACACTGTATAGAAAAACAGCAAGCCATAATGCCAGCCTTTTCCTCTCGACTCCATTCTTGATCAACAAAGACTGAGCAGAAGCAAAGCAAAATGTGCGATGAAATATATGGTTCCAGCAAATTGCGTCTTCGTGTGGATTAAAGAAACTAACGAAGGTGAACGTTATTTGGATATCTGCTAAGTAGTATCCAAGCTTAGCAGTTTTTGATGTGTGAGATTATGCCATTGCTTTGGGTTTTGTTAAGGGGATGGATAAAAACACACTTGCTTAATATGTTGAACAGCGGCACTTAGAGTCCAAATACAGTACTACGGAATGGACACTTTATGAAAAAACAAAACAAAACAAACTATATATATATATATATATATATATATATATATATATATATATATATATATATATATATATATATATATATATATATATATATATATATATATATATATATATCAAGAATTTAAACATAAAAAAGTTAAAGAAACCATATACAGTATAAGGTTATGCATTCTGATAACATGCCACAGCATAAAAGATCAAAGTGTGAGAAGGCAAAGAGGATTGTGACACATGCTTCATAAATCTGAGAACCTCAAACAGGATACTGTTGTAGTACATGGTTGTAACACTGTTAGTTTAACTATTTAATACAGGGATATTCCTCCTAAAAATGTAAATTCTGTATATATATATATACATAAAAAGAAAAAAAGAGACATTCCTCAAAATATTTTCTTTTAAGTTCCACTGATGTAAGTCATAGAGATTCGGAAACTACATGAGGGTGATTAAATAATTACAGAATTCCCATTTCTGAGTGAACTATCCCTTTAATTTTATACAGGGGTGAATTCACTATCATACAAGACCATCATCTTCCTGAGGTGAGAGCAGCATTTGTAACATTGTGTTAAAATTCTGAAGGATTTACAGAACATAACTAATTCAGCTGATTCTCTTGTATAATTTTATATATAATATCTCCTCAAAATATTCAACTAAAATATAAATGAATAAAAATAAATACATTTCCAGTGTACTTCTACTAGACTAACAAAGACTGCACAAAACGACAGTCTATAGCCCTTCATTAAACAACTGTGAGAGTGAGCAACGCACACACACTGTCTGTTATTTATTCTTATTCTGTTTTATGCTTTTGTTCAATGTTGTTTTTCCAATTATTGCCAGTTTTTTAGGGAGAAGACAGAGATTTCAAAACAACTTTAAGCTGTAGTCGAAAAAGGTGGGAAAATTACATAAAAGTTTGAGTTATAGACATTAAAGCAAAAAGTGTTACAGTACTCCCTGGGCTCTTATTAAATGAAGCCTGTTGAGATGATATAAAAACATCAGTCAAGGTCTCACCTCTAAAGTCAGGTCATCAACCTCCTGCTCCTTCTTTTCTCTCTGAACTGTCCCCATACAACTCTGGCTCACCAGTGTGTTCTGACTGTAGGGCCTGACAAACTTCATGTCACTCATCCTTGAATCAGTGGTCCCACACATTTCATAATTATACACATGCTGTAATGTGCCATCTGTGTAGAGTGGAGGGTAATATGGAATTACAGGTAGATTTGCCCCAGACTGATAAAATAGCTTGTTCTGCCTCCATCTGTAGATTTTCACTGAAATGATTGATATAATTGAGACTATGAAGAGCAGGGAGACCACTGCGAGAGCCAAGATTAAATAAAAAGTCAAACTGTCGTTATATTGTTTTTCATTTGTAAATTCTGTGAACTCTGACAGCACTTCAGGAAAGCTGTCAGCTACAGCTACGTTAATGGAGACCACAGCTGAGCGAGAGGGCTGTCCGTTATCCTCCACAACAACAGTCAGTTTTTGTTTGACCGCATCTTTATCAGTCACTTGTCGCACAGTTCTTATTTCTCCATTCTGTAAACCCACTTCAAACAGCGCTCTGTCTGTAGCTTTCTGTAGTTTATAGGAGAGCCAGGCATTCTGTCCAGAGTCCACATCAACAGCAACCACTTTAGTGACCAGATATCCAACATCTGCAGCACGAGGCACAATCTCAGCCACCACAGAAGCACCAGTCTGTACTGGATACAGAACTTGAGGAGCATTGTCATTCTGATCTTGGATTATTATGTTTACAGTCACGTTGTTTGATAAAGGGGGTGAGCCTCCATCTTGCGCTTTGACTTGCATTTTGAATGATTTCAGCTGTTCATAATCAAATGATTTTTCTGCATAGATCACACCGCTCTCTGAATTTATGGAGATGTAAGATGCCAGAGGTGCTCCGTTTAAATCTCCATCAATAAGAAAATATGAAACCTTTGCATTTTGCCCCCAGTCCATGTCGATTGCTTTAACAGTCAGAATAGTTGTAGATGGAGGGTTATTTTCAGCTATGAAGGCATTATATAATTCCTGCTCAAACTGAGGTGCGTGATCATTCACATCAGATATCTTTAGGTTCAAAATTTTTTTACTTGAAAGAGGTGGGCTTCCCCCATCTATAGCAGTTATAGTTATATTATACTCTGCTGTTTGTTCCCTGTCTAGTTCTGAGTCTGTCACCAGATTGTAATAATTAGTTAATGAGGATACGATTTTAAATGGAGAGTTTAAATCAATTGAACATGTAATCTTACTGTTGTCACCTGAATCCAGATCCTGAACATTTATCATTGCTATGACAGTTCCAGGTGCTGCGTCTTCAGCTACTGCACTGGAAAAAGACATTATTGTAATTTTTGGTGCGTTGTCATTTACGTCAATAACGTCAATTATTATCTCACTCGAGTCAGTCAAACCTCCGTGATCTGACGCTTTGACTTTGACTGTAAACTGTTTATGTTTTTCATAATCTATATCACCTACGACTTTAACCTCCCCAGAATCCGCATCGATGGAGAACAAAGCTTTCACAGTATTTGTCATGTGCTCAAAATTATACTGAATGCCGTGACTAGACTCGTCAGCATCGGTCGCACTGACTTTAGTCACGATTGTAGTTTTAGGAGTATTTTCAACAACTGATGTTTTATAAGACGACTGAGTAAACACGGGAGCGTTGTCATTGACATCTAGAACAATAATATTAATCTGCACAGTTGCGGACCTTTGTGGTTTCCCACCATCTAAAGCGGTTAGAATCAGATTATGATGCTTCTTCTTTTCTCTATCAAGAGGAGAATGAAGAACCATATCGACGTTTTTGTTACCACCAGCGCCATTCTGAACATTAAGCTTAAAATGATCGGTGGGTTGAAGAGTATATTTCTGTAGCGTGTTCACTCCCACATCTGGATCTATTGCGCTCTCTAAAGGAAATCGCGCACCTAAAACAGCCAATTCGCTAATTTTTTGCTCGATTTTTGATTTCGGAAAGACGGGGCTGTTGTCATTTATGTCCTGTATATCAACAGTAACTCGATAAAGCTCCATGGGATTCTCAAAAATGACATCAAAACTCACACTACAAGCAGATATCTCTCCGCATAGCTCTTCTCTGTCTATTTTGTTTTTAACAACCAGATGCCCATTCTCCTTGTCCAGTCCAATGTACTCACTGCTGTCCGTCGTGAAAACACGCGCTTTTCCTGAAATCAGTCTCTTAGGCTCAAGCCCAAGGTCCGAGGCAATATTTCCAACAAACGAGCCCACTGGCATTTCCTCAGGTATAGAATAACGAATCTGTCCGGTCACACGAGGGGAAAATAAAGCCAAGGCATACGCTGTATAGAAGAATAACGACCCATAACGCCAGCCTTTTCCTCCCGACTCCATTTTTGATCAACAAAGACTGAGCAGAAGCATCCAAAAAAGCAAAATGTGCAATTAAATATGTTTCCAGCAAATTGCGTCTTCGTTCGTGTTAAAGAACCTGAAGATTAATCTGATAGTGGTCTGTTATGCAGCTTCCCTATCTGAATTATGCCATTGCTTTGGGTTTCATAATAGGGAGGGCTAAAAGCACACACCAGAAAGGCAATATAGGTTGAACAGCGGCACTTAGAGCCCAAATACAGCACTACAGAATAGTCATTTAATGAAAAAAAGTACAATAAAAAATAAATAAAAATACTAAGGATATATATATATATATATATATATATATATATATATATATATATATATATATATATATATATATATATATATATATAAATAGTCACTTAATATGTACACTGTAAAAAAAAGTCTGTAGTTTTTACAATGTACACTGTAAAAAAAAGTCTGTAGTTTTTACAAAATAATTTTGGCAGCTGTGGTTGCCAGAATACTTTTGTAAAAAATACAGAAAAACTGTAAACACAATTACGGCCAAAAACTGTAAATTTTACAGTACACTGTAAAAAAAAAAAGTCTGTAGTTTTTACAAAATAATTTTGGCAGCTGTGGTTGCCAGAATACTTTTGTAAAAAAATACAGAAAAACTGTAAACACAATTACGGCCAAAAACTGTAAATTTAACAGTATAAAACTGTTATTTACAAACAAGAAAATTTGAATGTAAACCAGTAAATTCAACAACGCACACTGCTATTAAAATCTGTTTTGTACCTTTAACATACTGACAACCACCATAATAATGCAGGTGGTAAAAAAAAGCCACATGAAGAATCAAAGTTCATCACAAAGTAGCTTCGCCACAAGCAGAAGTTTATATTAATATATAGAAGGTGCGCAAAGTCATTCATGCAAACACAAAACACCATCATGGTGACACACGATACTTAAACAATTCAATAAACTTTCATTAAACAGCAGAAGATGTAACATAAAGCCCAAATGTACAACTGATAACAAAAAACTATTAAAAAACATGATTATTTAAACAAAATACTTTCAAATGTGGAGCGTCACACAGGGAATTCTGGGAATATCAGTTTACAGTTTTTGACTGTAAATTATACATTGATTTGTTCTTTTTTTATTTCTAAAAACTGTAAAATTAACAGCATTTTACTGTAAAATTACATGAAATGTCTGGTTAGATCTTTTACAGTTTTTCCCTGTATATAGTACAGGAACTTACTGTTAACCTATTAACACTTTTTTTTGTAGCGTTTTTACAAAATTGTACAGTTAAAATGACACTTATTTTTTACAGTGTATATATATATATATATATATATGTATATATATTTAAATTCTAGGATGACAAACTTTAAAAAATATATATTTATATGTATATATGTATGTATATATACATAACACACATAACACACATATTATCTATATATATATATATATATATATATATATATATATATATATATATATATATATATATATATATATATATATAAATTAATTGAAATGAAATATCCTATATATAAAATCATGCGTTACGTACTTGTATTATGCACAGAACTTGTAAGACTGTGCAAAAATATAAACTACTTATAGAACACGTCTGGTTTATAATTTAATTTGTGATCAAATAACTGCATATTAAATGACAAAATGACAAAAAAAAAAAAACATTTATATAACATTAAAAATACTATTTTAAAATTCCCACTTTAATATACTTCAAGTATCATTACTTCTTTAAACTGTAGAGGATAATATTGAGTACATGATATCAAGGTCTGAAACACACGTCATAGAAGAACAACACTCTCTGGACTCCACTACATATTGAATCCAGTGGAAGCCTGATGAGATGATTTTAAAACATCAAACAAGGTCTCACCTCTAATGACAGATCATCAACCTCCTGCTCCTTCTTTCTCTGAACTGTCCCCATACGACTCTGGCTCACCAGTGTGTTCTGACTGTAGGGCCTGACAAACTTCATGTCACTCATCCTTGAATCAGTGGTCCCGCACATTTCATAATTATACACATGCTGTAATGTGCCATCTGTGTAGACTGGAGGGTAATATGGAATTACAGGTAGATTTGCACCAGATTGACAAAAAAGCTTGTTCTGCCTCCATCTGTAGATTTTCACTGAAATGATTGATATAATTGAGACTATGAAGAGCAGGGAGACCACTGCGAGAGCCAAGATTAAATAAAAAGTCAGGTTTCCGTTATACTGTTTTTCATGCGTAAAGTCTGTGAACTCTGACAGCACTTCAGGAAAGCTGTCAGCTACAGCCACATTAATGGAGACCATAGCTGAGCGAGAGGGCTGTCCGTTATCCTCCACAACTACAGTCAGTTTTTGTTTGACCGCATCTTTATCAGTCACTTGTCGCACAGTTCTTATTTCTCCATTCTGTAAACCCACTTCAAACAGCGCTCTGTCTGTAGCTTTCTGTAGTTTATAGGAGAGCCAGGCATTCTGTCCAGAGTACACATCAACAGCCACCACTTTAGTGACCAGATATCCAACATCTGCAGCACGAGGCACAATCTCAGCCACCACAGAAGCACCAGTCTGTACTGGATACAGAACCTGAGGAGCGTTGTCATTCTGATCTTGAATAATTATTTTCACTGTTGCGTTACTGCTGAGTGGAGGAGAGCCTCCATCTTGCGCTTTTACCCGGAAGTGGAAATCTTTCAGCTGTTCATAGTCGAAAGAGCGCAGAGCTGTAATCAGTCCGCTGTCAGGATGAACTGACACATATGATGAGACAGAGACTCCATTAACAGTGCTGTCTTCTAGAATATAAGAAACACGGGCATTCTGATTCCAATCAGCATCACTGCATTTAACTGTAAATATAGAGAGATCAGGTGTGTTATTCTCCAGCACACATGCCTCATAGTGACTTTTCTCAAAGACAGGAGCATTGTCATTCACATCTGATATTTGTAAAGACAGAGAGGCACTGCTGGTGAGTGCAGGCACCCCCTGATCAGAGCATGTGACACTGATATTGTATTCAGCATCTCTCTCTCTGTCCAGGTGCTGCTCTATACGCAGGCTGATGAAATTACTGGATGATGATATAAGAGCAAATGGAATGTTGTCATTTATGATGCAATGAATCTGGCCATTCACACCTGAGTCTGCATCATCTACTTTCATCATAGCAACAACTGTCCCAAGTGTGGAGTCCTCAGACACAGAGCTTGACATAGAGAGTAAGCTTATCACTGGTTTGTTATCATTAATATCCAACACATCAATAATCAGCTTACAGGAATCAGAAAGCCCCCCTTGATCTTTAGCCTGAATATCAATCTGATAGTGACTTGCCTTTTCAAAGTCAACAAGGCCATTTAACGTTACCTCGCCACTATGCTGATCAATAATAAACATGTTTCGCACAATATCTTCTTTGCTTGCAATGTAGTACGTCACATGACCATTCGATCCCTCATCTGCGTCAGTGGCACTGACTGTGGTCAATTTAAACCCTTTCACTGCATTTTCAGTTAATATGGCTTTATATACCTTTTGCGTAAAGACAGGGGCATTATCATTAACATCTAATACAGTAACATCTATTTGAACAGTTCCAGATAACTGCGGATCACCGCCGTCAAAAGCGGTTAGCAATAATGTAACCACTACTTTCTTTTCTCTATCAAGTGATCTCTGCAAAACCATTTCGACGTTTTTATCACCGTCTGACTGACTGTGCAGTTCAAGGATAAAATTATCAGTTGGTTTAAGAGAATAGCTTTGAAGACCATTAATTCCTACATCCGCATCCATAGCTCTTTCTAACATGAATCTCGCGCCTGTTACAGCCGATTCGCTTATTTCAAACTCAATAAGATTTTTCTGGAAAGTGGGTGGATTATCGTTTACATCCATAATTTCAACCGTAATCGTGTATAATTCCATGGGGTTTTCCAAAATCAACTGAAGATGCAAAGCGCATGGGGTCGTTTTTGCACAAAGAGACTCGCGATCCATTTTCTCTTTGATGAGCAGCAAGCCAGTGTCTTTACTGAGACCAATATATTCAGTACTGTCGCCTGTATATATGCGTGCTTTTCCTGACCTTAGTCTTTGTAAATCCAAGCCCAAATCCTGCGCGATATTCCCCACAATTGAGCCTTTAGCCATTTCTTCTGGAATGGAGTAACTGACTTGTCCTCTTGCCGAATGAAGCAGGACGACGGAAAACAATAACGAATACCACATCACGACACAATGCATTTCCCCCCTCGATATCACCGACAAACCACAGAGAAAAAAAGGTTCCCAGCGATTTCGAAGAGGCGTCTTGTAATGTGAAAATAGTAAATTCACAATCCTTTAATCAAAGTGAGTACAAATTGTCGCGTTTGTTTCAAGACACTTGCCAATAATGATTGATCTGAAAGCGTTTCCTCCTTTCCTCTCTCACTGTGAATATGGGATGATGGGGCAGGGTTTAAAATACACACAGACAAGGTGCTACGTTGACAAACAGCGGCCCTGTGAGTCTAAAACGAGCATTACACATAAAATCACACACACACACACACACACAAAATTACAGAAAAGGGTTTTTCAAAACCTTTTGTGAAAAAATACTGAAATAAAAATAAAGAATAGTAGTAGCAATATTATTTTGAAAATCTAGTTATTATGTTGGCATGGTTTTGATTTAGCTAAATGAAATAAAGGATTTGATCGATACTGTCTAATTTAAACTTAAACTGGACGATGTGGTCCATAAAGCTGTCCAAAACTAAATACACAAATAGCACTAAAATAAATACAAAATATAACAAAAAAACTACACTAATAAAAAAGATAATGTTAACAATGATTAAAATTAATGCTTCACGTAAGTAGTTTAACGGTGTTTTGTTTTTTTTGTTTTTTTAATACATTTTGGTTTTATTTGTTTTGTGAAGTATAAAGCATTGCTCTTACCGATGTCGAATATTCACTTTCCAACCCGTTATTCCCCAAAAACGCGCTTCACATTCTCACAGAAAAAACTCTCCACCACCACTAAGACATTTTGACCACCGAGTGTAGAAAACTTACAGTCACTCTTCCTCGAGTCAGTCGTCATGCACACTTCATAATTATACCCGTGCGGCAGAGTTCCAGTGACTCCTGTGTCTGCGTAATGCGGTGGATAGTACGGAATAACAGGCAGAGTGGACTGATATAAGAAGCGAGATTGTCTCCATCTGTAGATCTTTACTGATATTATCACAACCACACATGTGATAAATAAGAAAGAAACAGCAGCCAGCGCAAGAACTAAATAAAAGGTCAGGTTCTCGTCATACTGTTTTTCATGCGGAAAGTCTGTAAACTCTGACAGCACTTCAGGAAAGCTGTCAGCCACAGCCACATTAATGGAGACCACAGCTGAGCGAGAGGGCTGTCCGTTATCCTCCACAACAACAGTCAGTTTTTGTTTGACCGCATCTTTATCAGTCACTTGTCGCACAGTTCTTATTTCTCCATTCTGTAAACCCACTTCAAACAGCGCTCTGTCTGCAGCTTTCTGTAGTTTATAGGACAGCCAGGCATTCTGTCCAGAGTCCACATCAACAGCAACCACTTTAGTGACCAGATATCCAACATCCGCAGCACGAGGCACAATCTCAGCCACCACAGAAGCACCAGTCTGTACTGGATACAGAACCTGAGGAGCGTTGTCATTCTGATCTTGAATAATTATTTTCACTGTCGCGTTACTGCTGAGCGGAGGAGAGCCTCCATCTTGCGCTTTTACCCGGAAGTGGAAATCTTTGAGTTGTTCATAGTCGAAAGAGCGCACAGCTGTAATCAGTCCGCTGTCAGGATGAACTGACACATATGATGAGACAGAGACTCCATTAACAGTGCTGTCTTCTAGAATATAAGAAACACGGGCATTCTGATTCCAATCAGCATCACTGGCTTTAACTGTAAATATAGAGAGGCCAGGTGTGTTATTCTCCAGCACACACGCCTCATAATGACTTCTCTCAAAGACAGGAGCATTGTCATTCACATCTGATATCTGCACACGGAGAGAGACACTGCTGGAGAGCGCTGGCACGCCAACATCAGCACATATTACACTGATATTGTACTCAGCTTCTCTCTCTCTGTCCAGTTCCTGCTCTGTTTGTAAGCTGAAGAAGCTACTAGACTGAGATGTTATGGCAAAGGGAATATTCTCATTTATGACACACTGAACCTGACCATTTATACCTGAATCAAGATCATCAACATTTAGCATTGCAACAACAGTACCAGACTTAGAGCCTTCAGGTATGGAATGGGAACTAGACAGAATCTGAATACTAGGCGAATTATCATTAATGTCCAGAACATCGATAATTACTTTGCATGCGTTAGAAAGCGATCCTTGATCTTTTGCCTGAATGTTAAGTTCATAATGGCTCACCTTTTCATAGTCAACCTTTCCGTTTAATATTAGTTCACCACCTTTTGCATTAATAAGAAACATGTCGGCCACATTTTTGTTCATTGTGTCGGAAATGTAGTACGTCACTACACTGTTGGATCCTTCATCTGCATCAGACGCGCTCACCACTGTTAATACAGTACCTTTTGGTGCGTTTTCTGTTATGGTGGTTTTATATATTTTTTGTGTAAAGACAGGAGCATTATCATTAATATCTAACACAGTGATGTGTATCTGTACAGTGCCAGAGAGCACCGGATCGCCTCCATCAAACGCTTCTAACAACAATGTAAGTGAGCTTTGCGTTTCTCTATCAAGTGGCCTTTGTAAAATCATCTCAACGTTTTTACTGCCGTCTGCCTGATTGTGCAGTTCAAGCCGGAATTGATCGCTCGGTTTAAGTGAGTAATTCTGAAGATCATTTGTTCCTACATCCGGATCGAAAGCTCCCCCGAGCATAAAACCAGCACCCGCAGCCGCCGATTCGCTGATCTCAAATGTAAAATATTTTTTCTCGAAACTGGGAGCGTTATCATTTATATCCGTGATTTCTATTGTAATCGTGTATAATTCCATCGGGTTGTCCAAAATCATTTGAAGATGCAGCGCACACGGTGTTGTTTTTGCACAAAGAGATTCGCGATCAATTTTCTCTCTGATAAGCAGCAATCCAGTGTTTCTGTTCAATTCGATGTATTCCGTGCTGTCTCTGGTAAATATTCGCGCTTTTCCTGACTTTAATCGATGTAAATCCAAGCCCAAATCCTGCGCAATATTTCCCACTTTCGATCCTTTAGACATTTCTTCAGGAATGGAGTAACTGACTTGTCCTCCCGCTATGTGAATCAGAAGAGTAAAAAACAGCACCGAATGCCTTATCATTGCATCAGGGCCAGACATTGTCTCAACTGGACAGACTCCTCAAAAAATACAAAACAACAATCCTTGTATCCTTCGAATATATGAAATTCCAAGTGTAATCATAAACTCCGGACACGACGACGTGCGATCAAATAGAAGTACTGTGTAAAAAAAAAAACGAGGTGGCAGCTGTATTGCCTTTTTCTCCGTGATATTGTGTGATACGGGGGGACGGTCTGTGAAATACAGTTTCTCCACTGTTTGACGACGAACAGCGGCCCTCTGGGTGTAAATAAGGAACTGCATATCAAAGTTATATCCTTATGCATATAGCGCATTTAATCAACGAATATTATTTTTTTTGGGCCGACATATAACACTGCAAATGAACCAGTTATTATTATACGAATGTCATACTGTCTGTATTTTAAAACATTTTGCTGATTAAATAAAAAGATTAATATGCATGTTGGATGTGAAAATGATCACTTACCAAAAAAATGAATTTTGCAGGTAACAGATTTTAGATTTAATTACAACACAATGAAGAAAACCATAGTCCTGTTTAGTAGCGCTTTATCCGGTTAGGCGCTGTTCAGTACAAGTGGTGCTGAGCGGTGTCAAAGTGCCCTTGCGTTTTTATGAATATTTCATAATTTTTCTGCATTTTACCGATAATTAGCTTGAACAAATTTTAACCTGTTTTCTACATGTAGATCTACATGAAAAATATCACACAGTTTTTTTTTTCCTTCTTCTTTTTCCATTTAAGGCAATGTATAATATCAGTTGGATCTTCACCCACGACCAATAAATTCTAAAGAATGAGTACATAGAAAATCATAGAGTCACTCTCTCTTGACATACACTTAGCTAAGACTCTGAACAATTCCCGCAATTAAATTTACAGGAATACATTTTGTGAACTCTGTCTAATCTCTGTATTCCCCACACTTAACGATGTTTATAATAAGTACAGTCATCGTCCTTGAGTCAGTTGTCATGCACAACAAAACAATGTATGCACTAGTTTTCAAGTTCCTTTTCAAACAAGCATATGAATATAACACCACCCATGGCAGCTATACAGTATTCTAGTCTATTGTTCTTTAGGCTACAATCTCAGATAATTGTATCCAGCACTGAAAGGAACATTGCACGCGTGACAATTTTAAGTTTTTCGCAAATTTGTATAAATTCTTACAATCTCATTTGTACTTTTTAGTTTCTGCTCACGTCCCACTGAGATCTATGTTTATAGATGTGCAGCTTATGTTGGCATTAGGATAGTAAGAAAGTTTTTTTTTTTTTTTGTTTGTTTGTTTGTTTTTTTGTTTCACACAGTAGATGAAACAAGTTAGTGCTCATGTAAATATTAATCATAAAAATGCACTTAGAAGGTGAACATAGAGTATATAGATTATATAGAGTATTAGTTAATAGACAAAGCGTAATGATATAGGTAGACATGGTCTGATAGCTACTGGAATGTTCTGGGCTGCGTTTCCCGATAACGGTGTCTCTTAGCGCACTATGAAGACTCTTAAGATACACCTCAACTAGGGGTATACCTTTCCTAGGTTTGTTACCCGAACTATACCTTAGGATGTTGCTTAAGGTAGACCTTCTTCCGTGCAACGTTAGCAGGTGCTGTCCATGGCGGAGGTGCTGAATAGGTTGATATCGATGGCTCGAGAATTAATAAAGGAGCTCTTTCACTGTGTTATAGAGCGGGTAAAGTTACAGAAGGTATACTTAACGAAGAACATTTCAGGAAACAGGTATTAACATAAAAGTACAACTTAAGGTATAACTTACAAACGACGTAGCGTTAAGAAGGTATTGGGAAACACAGCCCTGATCTTGTGTTCTTAGAAAAATTATGCTCATGGTCTACTTGATTCACCTTGTATTAAATTTTCTCAGTTAAAAATAAATAAAAATAATAGCCCCAAACATTCTTACCAATTCTGTAGATCGGAGATCATCAATGGAACTATTTTTCTTGATTGTGTGTCTCATAGTTTCAGCGAAACTCGGGTCCACCATTAAGATATTCTGCCCACCGAGTGTAGAAAACTTACAGTTACTCTTCCTCGAGTCAGTGGTCATGCACACTTCATAATTATACCCGTGCGGCAGAGTTCCAGTGACTCCTGTGTCTGCGTAATGCGGTGGATAGTACGGAATAACAGGCAGATTGGACTGATATAAGAAGCGAGATTGTCTCCATCTGTAGATCTTTACTGATATTATCACAACCACACATGTGATAAATAAGAAAGAAACAGCAGCCAGTGCGAGTACTAAATAAAAGGTCAGGTTGTCGTCATAATGTTTTTCATGCGTAAAGTCTGTGAACTCTGACAGCACTTCAGGAAAGCTGTCAGCTACAGCCACGTTAATGGAGACCACAGCTGAGCGAGAGGGCTGTCCGTTATCCTCCACAACAAAAGTAAGTTTTTGTTTGACCGCATCTTTATCAGTCACTTGTCGCACAGTTCTTATTTCTCCATTCTGTAAACCCACTTCAAACAGAGCTCTGTCTGTAGCTTTCTGTAGTTTATAGGAAAGCCAGGCATTCTGTCCAGAGTCCACATCAACAGCCACCACTTTAGTGACCAGATATCCAACATCTGCAGCACGAGGCACAATCTCAGCCACCACAGAAGCACCAGTCTGTACTGGATACAGAACCTGAGGAGCGTTGTCATTCTGATCTTGAATAATTATTTTCACTGTCGCGTTACTGCTGAAGCGAGGAGAGCCTCCATCTTGTGCTTTTACCCGGAAGTGGAAATCTTTGAGTTGTTCATAGTCGAAAGAGCGCACAGCTGTAATCAGTCCGCTGTCAGGATGAACTGACACATATGATGAGACAGAGACTCCATTAACAGTGCTTTCTTCTAGCATATAAGAAACACGGGCATTCTGATTCCAATCAGCATCACTGGCTTTAACTGTAAATACAGAGAGACCAGGTGTGTTATTCTCCAGCACACATGCCTCATAGTTACTTATCTCAAAGACAGGAGCATTGTCATTCACATCTGATATTTGCACACGGAGAGAGACACTGCTAGAGAGCGCTGGCACTCCCTCGTCAGTACATATTACACTGATATTGTACTCAGCTTCTCTCTCTCTGTCCAGTTCCTGCTCTGTTTGCAAGCTGAAGAAACTGCTGGAAGATGCAATAGCAAATGGAATATTAGCATTAATGTAGCAGTGAACCTGTCCATTCAACCCGGAGTCAAGATCATTTATATTTAGCATTGCAACAACAGTACTAGGTCTAGATTCCTCTGTTATTGAGTTTGACATAGATACAATGCTTATTGCTGGTTTGTTATCGTTTATATCAGTGAGATCAATTATAACTTTACATGAATCAGACAGTCCTCCTTGGTCACGTGCTTGCATGTTAAGTTGATAACGACTTGCCTTTTCATAGTCAGCTGAGTCTTTTAAGATTATTTTCCCGCTTCGTGCATCAACCATGAATACATCATTTACATCTCCAGTGCTTGACATGTAGTAAGTTATAATCGCATTCGAGCCTTCATCAGCATCAGAAGCGCTGACAGACGTAATAACAGTGTTTTTAGGTGTATTTTCAGGAAGAGTGGCTTTGTACACTCTTTGATTGAACACAGGAGGATTGTCGTTAATATCTAGCACAGTTACATGTATCCGCACAGTGCTGGTCAGCTGAGGCTCACCTCCATCTACTGCTGTTAACAACAAGGACAACTGCTCTTTGTTTTCACGGTCTAGAGCATTTTGCAACACCATCTCCATGTTTCTGTCGCCATCCGTTTGACTTTGCAAACTTAATACAAAATTATCTGTTGGTTTCAGTGAATAACTCAGATGACTGTTAGATCCGACATCCAAATCAATCGCATTTTCCAACATGAATCTTGCTCCGATTACAGCAGACTCACTTATTTCAAATGTAATCTCACCTTTAGGAAAACTCGGAGCATTATCATTTATGTCGATGATTTCCACTGTGACATCATACCATTCCATTGGATTTTCCAAAATCAGCTGAAGGTGTAAAGCACATGGAGTCGTTTTAGCACAAAGAGCCTCGCGGTCTATTTTCTCCTCGGTGAGAAGTATCCCCCTCTCTTTATTCAGTCCGACGAATTCGGTGTTGTCTCCAGCAAATATGCGCGCCTTCCCTGACTTCAGTCGTTTTAAATCCAAACCCAAGCCTTGAGAAATATTTCCAACGATCGACCCTTTTGGCATTTCTTCTGGAATGGAATAGCTGATCTGCCCTCTCACCGAGTATCGAAACAGGATCATAAAAAACGCTGCAGCGTGCCGCATTACAAAGCTGGCCATTTTCCGTCCTTCTTTAGATCCTTAAGATCAGACGGTTTTATTACAAAATAAGGACTTTACACATGAAAGCCTGACCCCAACATGAAATCTACAATAAGATCAGGATATCCATCTGCAGTACATCCGTCAAAATAATTGTTTCGAGTCATCAGGCTTTATTACGCTGTTCTCTGACATCACTGGATTTTGTGGGCAGGTCGGACAGACGGACTGGGTTGTGTTGTGTTGATCAACAGCGGCCCTTTGAGCCTTAACCAAGAATTGCAATAGTTTGTTCCTGACATATCAGAGCAGGACACAAATGATCTGTCAAACTAAAAGTTCGGTAAACCTTGTGAAAATCCTAACCAGGTGCCACGTTGATTAATAATAATAATAATAAAAATAATAATAATAATAATAATAATAATAATAATAATAATAATAATAAATTTAAAATCCAAATATGTTTAATTGGCAATAAATTATTTGTATATTATTCATGGAATAAAATGTAAGTCAATTTGATAATTCTACAAAAGTATATATTATTATGTCATAAAGTATAAAGAAACAATAAATAAATAAATAAATAAATAAATAAATAAAGCAAGCATTGAAAAGTGAGGCTGTGATTTTACTGAACTCCAAAGTAGTTAAAAAAAAGTATTACTATTTGGCGCTGTCCAGTAAGTGGTGCTGAAACACTGTTGCAGTGTCACAAAATTACCACAAAAGTAAAATAATAATAATAATTATAATAAAGTATGCCACGAAATAAATAATCACAGAACACAGAGAGTACAAACAATTTTAAGTGTTTAATGTGTAGGCTTACCAATTCTGAAAGACTTTCTTCTTCCGTAAAGTTTTTTTCCTTCATTGCGCGCTGCAATGTCTCAGTAAAACTCGGGTCCACGACTAAAACATTTTGTCCACCGAGTGTAGAAAACTTGCAGTCACTCTTCCTCGAGTCAGTCGTCATGCACACTTCATAATTATACCCGTGCGGCAGAGTTCCAGTGACTCCTGTGTCTGCGTAATGCGGTGGATAGTACGGAATAACAGGCAGATTGGACTGATATAAGAAGCGAGATTGTCTCCATCTGTAGATCTGTACTGATATTATGACAACCACACATGTGATAAATAAGAAAGAAACAGCAGCCAGTGCGAGAACTAAATAAAAAGTCTGGTAGTCGTCAAATTGTTTTTCATGCGTAAAGTCTGTGAACTCTAACAGCACTTCAGGAAAGCTGTCAGCCACAGCTACGTTAATGGAGACCACAGCTGAGCGAGAGGGCTGTCCGTTATCCTCCACAACAACAGTCAGTTTTTGTTTGACTGCATCTTTATCAGTCACTTGTCGCACAGTTCTTATTTCTCCATTCTGTAAACCCACTTCAAACAGCGCTCTGTCTGTAACTTTCTGTAGTTTATAGGAGAGCCAGGCATTCTGTCCAGAATCCACATCAACAGCCACCACTTTAGTGACCAGATATCCAACATTTGCAGCACGAGGCACAATCTCAGCCACTACAGAAGCACCAGTCTGTACTGGATACAGAACCTGAGGAGCGTTGTCATTCTGATCTTGGATTATAATGTCCAAAGTCACATTAGTGCTGAGGGGCGGAGAGCCTCCATCTTGCGCTTTCACACAAACACGAACACTTTTCATTTGCTCATAGTCAAAACCGCGCAGCGCGTGAACCACTCCACTGTCAGCATTTACTGATATAAAAGAGGAAACAGGGGATCCACCCACCGTAGTCTCATCTAAAAGATACGAAATACGAGCGTTCTGGTTCCAGTCATCGTCTTGAGCGCTCAGAGTAAATATGGACAAACCAGGTTGATTGTTTTCAGTAACATATGTAGTGTAAACACTCTTTTGAAACCTAGGAGGACTGTCATTAACATCTGACACTTTCAGATTTAAAGTTTTCTGACTAGAAAGCGCAGGAGACCCTGAATCTGCAGCTGTGATAGTGATATTATATTCTGCCACACGTTCACGATCTAAAGCAGCATCAGTGACTAAATTATAATAATTCCGCAGTGAGGACAGAAGTTTAAATGGAGTATTTCGATCAACTGTACAAACAACGTGACCATTGTCTCCTGCATCTACATCCTTTACACTGAAAATAGCAATAGTGGTGCCAGGAGGTGCATCCTCACTGACTGGGGTAAAAAATGACATAACACTGATTGTTGGCGCATTGTCATTTACATCAGTTAAATCAATTATGACTTTGGCAGAATTTCCTAAACCACCCTGATCTTTGGCCTCGACGCCAAATTCGTATTTCTTTGCTTTTTCATAATCAAGTACACCATTTAACGTAATAACACCTGTTTTTTCATCAATTTTAAAAATGTCGTTTATATTCCCTTTAAAATTAGCAAAACTAAATGCAATCAAACTGTTTGTCCCACTGTCTGCATCACTAGCATTAACTGTAGTAATGTGAGTTCCTTTAGGTGAATTCTCTTCTACTGTTGCTCTATAAACAGACTGGTTAAATACTGGCGCGTTGTCATTTGCGTCTAGTACATTCACCTCTATTTTCATATTACCAGATCTTTGAGGGTTTCCTCCGTCTACCGCCGTGAGAATGAGAGATATTCGTGGCTGCTGCTCTCTGTCTAGAGGCTTCTGAAGCACCATTTCAGCATATTTAATTCCATCGGGGCTCGAGTGTTGTTTCAAAATAAAATAATCATTACCTGATATAATATAATTTTGGAGAGCATTCACACCTACATCCGGATCATCTGCGCTTCCCAGTAAAAAAAGAGCTCCAGGTGCGGCCGATTCGCTTATTTCAAGATTAATTTCATCTTTAGGAAATGTTGGCGAATGATCGTTTACATCCAGTATTTCCACGGTGACATGATGTAGTTCCACTGGATTATCAAGTATTATTTCAAATGTGAAGCTGCACGGAGTGGTTTCAGCGCAAAGCTGCTCTCGGTCAATTCTCTCCTTTACAACCAAAATCCCTTTGTCTGATTTCATCTCTACGTACTCAGTGCTGTCGCCAGACACGATACGAGCCCGACCCGAGCGCAGTCTTTGAACATCCAGACCAAGATCATGAGCTATATTCCCGATCAGCGACCCTTTCTTCAGTTCCTCTGGAACGGAGTAACGAATCTGTGCGTTTATATTTGAGATCAAACAAGCAGCCATGATGAATAAGACCCTCCATAAGAAAACGCGATCCAGTGCCTGCATTCGCCTTTGGTAAAGAAGGCTTGCACTCAATATGATTATTTCCATTTTAAGCTTTCCGATTACAGACCGGATGTTGTTCAATAGCAAAAAAATATCAGACAGTAATTTTGTTCATTTGCTGTTTGTCAGTAACTCTCGTCTTCATCGACGCACTTTGGTCTCCGTTGCAATAGTCTCGTCTGCATCATCAGAGCTCCACCAACCACAGCCAGTGACAAATCAAGAGTAAGTGTTCATGTAGCCTACATTTTTGTTAACCAACAGCGGCCCATAGAGTTGATAAAGATGAACAGCATTTGTAAATACTCAAAAATAGTTCAACCCTGAAGCGCAATTCTGTGCATTGACCTCACTAACAACTCAAAAAAAAAAAAAAAAAAAAAAAAAAAGAAATTAAATAAATAATAACAATAATAATAATAAAAAAAAAAAAAAAAAAAAAAAAAACAGACCAAATCCATAAATCATCCAGGCAGGATCTTGCCAAATAATCCTGCCAAATTGCTAAAAATGCGAACATATATATATATATATATATATATATTATATATATATATATATATATATATATATATATATATATATATATATATATATATATATATATATATATATATATATAATTCCTATTTTTAAGACTACAAATATTTTTCTTTTCCCCTCAGACGACTTATTTTCCCGTCAAACCTCAACAAAACAATTAAAATTAACGTCTTGTAAGCTTACCATAACCTAAATATTTCATTTAAATTAAAATGTACTTTATTATATTATATTATGTTATGTTAAAATTGTATTTTAGATGGTCTTACCATTTCAGGCAATTCTACATCTTCTAAGAGGTTTTTTTCCTTCATTGCGCGCTGCATAGTCTCAGAGAAACTTGGGTCCACCACTAAAACATTCTGTCCACCGAGTGTAGAAAACTTACAGTCACTCTTCCTCGAGTCAGTCGTCATGCACACTTCATAATTATACCCGTGCGGCAGAGTTCCAGTGACTCCTGTGTCTGCGTAATGCGGTGGATAGTACGGAATAACAGGCAGATTGGACTGATATAAGAAGCGAGATTGTCTCCATCTGTAGATCTGTACTGATATTATGACAACCACACAAGTGATAAATAAGAAAGAAACAGCAGCAAGTGAAAGAACTAAATAAAAAGTCAGGTTCTCGTCATACTGTTTTTTATGCGTAAAGTCTGTGAACTCTGACAGCACTTCAGGAAAGCTGTCAGCCACAGCCACGTTAATTGAGACCACAGCTGAGCGAGAGGGCTGTCCGTTATCCTCCACAACAACAGTCAGTTTTTGTTTGACCGCATCTTTATCAGTCACTTGTCGCACAGTTCTTATTTCTCCATTCTGTAAACCCACTTCAAACAGCGCTCTGTCTTTAGCTTTCTGTAGTTTATAGGAAAGCCAGGCATTCTGTCCAGAGTCCACATCAACAGCCACCACTTTAGTGACCAGATATCCAACATCTGCAGCACGAGGTACAATCTCAGCCACCACAGAAGCACCAGTATGTACTGGATACAGAACCTGAGGAGCGTTGTCATTCTGATCTTGGATTATAATGTCCAAAGTCGCATTAGTGCTGAGGGGCGGAGAGCCTCCATCTTGCGCTTTCACACAAACACGAACACTTTTCATTTGCTCGTAGTCAAAACCGCGCAGCGCGTGAACCACTCCACTGTCAGCATTTACTGATATAAAAGAGGAAACAGGGGATCCACCCACCGTAGTCTCATCTAGAAGATACGAAATACGAGCGTTCTGGTTCCAATCATCATCTTGAGCGCTCAGAGTAAATATGGACAAACCAGGTTGATTGTTTTCAGTAACATATGTAGTGTAAACACTCTTTTGAAACCTAGGAGGATTGTCATTAACATCTGACACTTTCAGATTTAAAGTTTTTTGACTAGAAAGCGCAGGAGATCCTGAATCTGCAGCTGTGATAGTGATATTATATTCTGCCACACGTTCACGATCTAAAGCAGCATCAGTGACTAAAGTGTAATAATTCCGCAGTGAGGACAGAAGTTTAAATGGAGTATTTCGATCAACTGTACAAACAACGTGACCATTGTCTCCTGCATCTACATCCTTCACGCTGACAATGGCAATAGTTGTTCCAACAGTTGCGTCTTCAGAAACAGGGCTCGAAAATGACATAACACTAATAACTGGTGCGTTATCATTTACATCGATTAAATCGACTATGACTTTTGCAGAGTTTCCCAAACCGCCTTGGTCTTTTGCTTCGATATCAATTTCGTATTTCTTCGCTTTTTCATAATCAAGTACCCCACTTAGTGTTATAGCACCAGTTTTTTCGTCGATTTTAAAAATGCCGTTTATGTTCCCTTTAAAATTAGCAAAACTGTATGCAATCAAACTATTTGTGCCACTGTCTGCATCACTAGCATTAACAGTTGTAATATAAGTTCCTTTAGGTGAATTCTCTTCTACTGTTGCCCTGTAAACTGACTGGTTAAATACTGGCGCGTTGTCATTTGCATCTAGTACATTCACCTCTATTTTCATATTACTAGATCTCTGAGGATTTCCTCCGTCTACCGCCGTGACAATGAGAGATATTCGTGGCTGCTGCTCTCTGTCTAGAGGCTTCTGAAGCACCATTTCAGCATATTTGATTCCATCGGGACGTGAGTGTTGTTTCAGAATAAAATAATCATTAGGTGACATCATATAATTTTGTAGTGCGTTTAGACCTACATCAGGATCATCTGCGCCTCCCAGTAAAAAAATAGCACCAGGCGTGGCTGATTCACTTATTTCAAGGTTAATTTCGTCTTTAGGAAATAGTGGCGAATGATCGTTTACATCCAGTATTTCCACCGTAACATGATGTAGTTCCATTGGATTATCAAGTATTATTTCAAATGTGAAGCTGCACGGAGTGGTTTCAGCGCAAACATGCTCTCGGTCAATTTTCTCCTTTACAACCAAAATCCCTTTGTCTGATTTCATCTCTACGTACTCAGTGCTGTCGCCAGACACGATACGAGCACGACCCGAGCGCAGTCTTTGAACATCCAGACCAAGATCATGAGCTATATTCCCGATCACTGACCCTTTCTTCAGTTCCTCTGGAACGGAGTAACGAATCTGTGCGTTTATATTTGAGATCGAACAAGCAGCCATGATGAATAAGACCCTCCATAAGAAAACGCGATCCAGTGACCGTCCTTGCGATTTGTAACAACGAATCCTTCTACATGCTCTAATCACAAACATTTTTTATACGTGAAGTATTCAAATTACAAACTGTAGATGATGTTCCGCATTCAAAGCATCCACAAATACATCTAGTTTGTTTGCTATTAGCCAGTGACTGTCTCCCTTCATCGACTCTCTTTAGTCCCTATCTCCTACCATGCAGCATCAGCACAGCTCCACCAACCACAAGCTATCACCTACATGCGTTTCTACAAATCAACAGCGGCCCTTAGAGCTCAGAACGAGAAACAACACTAACAGAAGCTTTGAAACGTCTTAGAACTAGAATTAAATTCAGTCAATAGACCTCAACAATAACAAAAATGAACAATATTAAACAATTATATATCAAATAACACTCCAAATTTCTCGTATATTTTAATTTAACCATACATTGTACTGCTGATATATAAGAAAACAAACATTATTCCTTTGTTTGTTATAAATTAATTCTAAATCATTTTAAAGTAAGGTATAATGTAAGCGTGAATAATGCATTGCGACAGATCACCCCTTTTACGGACAGAACAGACTTTAAATCGAATCACAATTTTAAAGTAACACTTTACGGTAAGGCCAAATTCCTTAACATTAGTTAATGCTTTAGGAATAATGAACTGAAAATGATTACCATTTTATGGTGTTTATTATAATAGTTAAATGTTGTCAGATGTAATATTGTTTCTAAATTTTATGAATAACATATTATGAACAAAAGTGATTTAATAATATTAACATTTAATAAATTATGTAAAAATATAATTATTAGTTCATGATAAGTAAGGTATTAACTTCAGATACTGGGAATAAATAAATAAATAAATAAACCTTATTGTATACTAATTTTATATAGGCATAATGCAAAAGATATAACTACACAAAAATGTATTGAATGTAATGTCTATATCACAAAGACTATATTTCATTTTACATTTTATTTCATTTTTAAATAACAGGTGATCTTACCATTTCAGGACACTCGCCGGAATCTTCTAAAAATTTATTTTCCTTCATTGCGCGCTGCATCGTCTCAGCAAAACTCGGGTCCACCATTAAAACCTTCTGACCACCGAGTGTAGAAAACTTGCAGTCACTCTTCCTCGAGTCAGTCGTCATGCACACTTCATAATTATACCCGTGCGGCAGAGTTCCAGTGACTCCTGTGTCTGCGTAATGCGGTGGATAGTACGGAATAACAGGCAGATTGGATTGATATAAGAAGCGAGATTGTCTCCATCTGTAGATCTTTACTGATATTATCACAACCACACATGTGATAAATAGGAAAGAAACTGCAGCCAGTGCGAGAACTAAATAAAAGGTCAGGTTCTCGTCATACTGTTTTTCATGCGTAAAGTCTGTAAAATCTGACAGTACTTCAGGAAAGCTGTCAGCCACAGCCAAGTTAATGGAGACCACAGCTGAGCGAGAGGGCTGTCCGTTATCCTCCACAACAACAGTCAGTTTTTGTTTGACCGCATCTTTATCAGTCACTTGTCGCACAGTTCTTATTTCTCCATTCTGTAAACCCACTTCAAACAGCGCTCTGTCTGTAACTTTCTGTATTTTATAGGAGAGCCAGGCATTCTGTCCAGAATCCACATCAACAGCCACCACTTTAGTGACCAGATATCCAACATCTGCAGCACGAGGCACAATCTCAGCCACCACAGAAGCACCAGTCTGTACTGGATACAGAACCTGAGGAGCGTTGTCATTCTGATCTTGGATTATAATGTCCAAAGTCACATTAGTGCTGAGGGGCGGAGAGCCTCCATCTTGCGCTTTCACACAAACACGAACACTTTTCATTTGCTCGTAGTCAAAACCGCGCAGCGCATGAACCACTCCACTGTCAGCATTTACTGATATAAAAGAGGAAACAGGGGATCCACCCATCGTAGTCTCATCTAGAAGATACGAAATACGAGCGTTCTGGTTCCAATCATCATCTTGAGCACTCAGAGTAAATATGGACAAACCAGGTTGATTGTTTTCAGTAACATATGTAGTGTAAACATTCTTTTGAAACCTAGGAGGATTGTCATTAACATCTGATACTTTCAAATTTAAAGTTTTCTGACTCGAAAGCGCAGGAGACCCTGAATCTGTAGCTGTGATAGTGATATTATATTCTGCCACACGTTCACGATCTAAAGCAGCATCAGTGACTAAATTATAATAATTCCGCAGTGAGGACAGAAGTTTAAATGGAGTATTTCTGTCAATTGCACAAACAACGTGGCCATTGTCTCCTGCATCTACATCCTTAACGCTGAAAATAGCAATGGTGGTGCCTGGAAGTGCATCCTCACTAATTGGGGTAAAAAATGACATAACACTGATTGTTGGCGCATTGTCATTTACATCAGTTAAATCAATTATGACTTTAGCAGAGTCTCCCAAGCCGCCTTGGTCCTTTGCTTCTATATCAATTTCGTATTTCTTTGTTTTTTCGTAGTCAAGAAGCCCAGTTAGTGTTATTACACCAGTGCGTTCATCCAACGTAAAAATATGGCCGATGACTTTCATGTTCGTAAAGCTATAAGAGACCAAACTATTTGTTCCACTGTCTGCATCACTTGCATTAACCGTAGTTATATAAGTTCCAATGGGCGAAATTTCTGTTATTGTTGCTCTGTAAACTGACTGGTTAAATACTGGCGCATTGTCATTTGCATCTAGTACATTTACCTCTATTTTTACGTTACCTGATCTCTGAGGGTTTCCTCCATCTATTGCTGTGACAATAAGAGACAATCGTGGATGCTGCTCTCTATCTAGAGGCTTTTGGAGGACCATTTCAGCATATTTGACCCCACCTTGTCGTGCATGCTGTTTTAAAACAAAATTCTCATTCTGTGATATGATATAATTTTGAATACAATTAACACCTACATCAGGATCATCTGCGCTTCCCAGTTGAAAACGAGATCCAGGTGTGGCCGATTCACTTATTTCAAAATGAATTATATCTTTAGGAAATGCTGGCGCGTGGTCGTTTACATCCAGTATTTCCACCGTGACATGATGTAGTTCCACTGGATTATCAAGTATTATTTCAAATGTGAAGCTGCACGGAGTGGTTTCAGCGCAAAGCTGCTCTCGGTCAATTCTCTCCTTTACAACCAAAATCCCTTTGTCTGATTTCATCTCTACGTACTCAGTGCTGTCGCCAGACACGATACGAGCACGACCCGAGCGCAGTCTTTGAACATCCAGACCAAGATCATGAGCTATATTTCCGATCAGCGACCCTTTCTTCAATTCTTCTGGAACGGAGTAACGAATCTGTGCGTTTATATTAAAGATCGAACAAGCAGCCATGATGAATAAGACCCTCCATAAGAAAACGCGATCCAGTGGCTGTACTCGCGATTGGTAACAATGAATCCTCCTATATACTGTAATCACAAACATTTTTACATATATATTTATTTATATTTAAAGTATTCAAATTACAAACTGTATAAAATATTCACCAACTGAAATATCCACAAATGCATCCAGTTTGTTTGCCAGCCAGTGACTGTCTCCCTTCATCGACTCTCTTTAGGCTCCTCCACAATCTCCATGCAGCATCAGCACAGCTCCACCAACCACAAGCTATCACCTACACGCGTTTCTATAAATCAACAGCGGCCCTTAGAGTTGAAAAAGAGAAACGACAGTAATTAAAGCTATGGAATGTTTCAGAATTAGAATTGAATTCCGTGAATTGATTTCAGCAAACATAAAACAGAATAAAGCATCCCGACAGAACTGTATATAATTAAACAGGCAACAGCCCTCTAAATTTAACTTAAATGTTAATCTTATTGTACACTGAGTAAAGCAAATATAAATAATCTGTCATTTTTCCTAAAGGGAAAATAAATTCAAATAAGAGCATAATAATAATAATAATAATAATAATAAAAACGCATAAGTGTGTTTTAATTGTAATGTCACAACAAGAACCATACAGTCCTTTATGTTTATGTATTAAAGGTAATACTTAAAGACGAGGTTCGGCTTGTTAACATTAGTTATCGTGTTAGGTATGAACTAACAGTGAAAATAACGGTTTTATAGCATTTATTAATCTAAGCCAATGTCAATTACTTTATCCTTGTCTTTGAAATTAAGTTAATTAAGACTTTATTGAACATAGTTACAGATTTAATACGGTCTAACAGTTTTTCTTAAAAAAAAAAAAAAAAAAAAAAAAAAAAAAAAAACAGCTTTACTTCAGTCGTTTTAAAAACCAGTGATCTTACCATTTCTGGTGATTTGGGATCTTCTAAGAAGTTTTTTTCCTTCATTGCGCGCTGCATCGTCTCATTGAAACTCGGGTCCACCACTAAGACATTCTGTCCACCGAGTGTAGAAAACTTACAGTCACTCTTCCTCGAGTCAGTCGTCATGCACACTTCATAATTATACCCGTGCGGCAGAGTTCCAGTGACTCCTGTGTCTGCGTAATGCGGTGGATAGTAAGGAATAACAGGCAGATTGGACTGATATAAGAAGCGAGATTGTCTCCATCTGTAGATCTTTACTGATATTATCACAACCACACAAGTGATAAATAAGAAAGAAACTGCAGCCAGTGCGAGAACTAAATAAAAGGTCAGGTTCTCGTCATACTGTTTTTCATGCGTAAAGTCTGTGAACTCTGACAGCACTTCAGGAAAGCTGTCAGCCACAGCTACGTTAATGGAGACCACAGCTGAGCGAGAGGGCTGCCCGTTATCCTCCACAACAACAGTCAGTTTTTGTTTGACAGCATCTTTATCAGTCACTTGTCGCACAGTTCTTATTTCTCCATTCTGTAAACCCACTTCAAACAGCGCTCTGTCTGTAGCTTTCTGTAGTTTATAGGAGAGCCAGGCATTCTGTCCAGAGTCCACATCAACAGCCACCACTTTAGTGACCAGATATCCAACATCTGCAGCACGAGGCACAATCTCAGCCACCACAGAAGCACCAGTCTGTACTGGATACAGAACCTGAGGAGCGTTGTCATTCTGATCTTGAATATTGATAGTTATTGTCACTTCAGAGCTCAAGGGCGGGGATCCTCCATCTCGAGCTGTCACGTTAAAAGCAAACGATTTCAACTGTTCAAAATCAAACGATTTAACTGAATGAATAGTGCCTGTAAGTGAATCTACGGAAACGAGAGAACTTAATGGTGCACCACGCATGTCTTGATCCTTCAGGAAGTAGGACAATTGCGCATTGGGACCCCAGTCAGCATCATTTGCTTTAACAGTCAGTATAGTGAGACCAGGAGAATTGTTTTCACTAACAAATGTTTTATATTCCTCAAACTGGAATACTGGCGGATTGTCATTGACATCAGATATTTTTACATTAAGTGTTTTGTTTGCGTAACGCGCAGGACTTCCTTGGTCTGATACCAAGATTGTTATATTATATTCAGCAAGACTTTCTCGATCAAGCATATCATCAGTAACCAAAGTGTAATATTCCGCTAGAGATGACTCAATTTTAAAAGGTATATTTTTATTTATTGAGCATTGAACAAGGCCATTTTTACCAGAATCTGCGTCCTCTACGTTAATGACGGCTACAGTTGTTCCCACTGGGGAATTTTCAGGAAGAGTGTTTGAGAATGACATCACCTGTATGGTTGGAGAGTTGTCATTCTCATCAATGACATCTATAACGATTTTACAAGTATCCGACAGGCCACCTTTATCTCTCGCATTAATATTTAGCTGAAATCTATTTTGAGATTCATAATCTAAATTATTAAGAAGTCTAATCTCACCTGTATCTGAGTGTATCCCAAAAAGCTCACTTGTTTCTTTGCTTGCAACAGCGAATGAATAGGAAACATGGCCATTTACACCTTCGTCAGCATCAGCAGCACTAATAATACCTATGACAGTACCAGCAGGTGAATTTTCCCTAACTTCAGTTTTAAATACTGACTGTTTACACACTGGGGCATTATCATTGGCATCCAAAACAGTAACGTGAATTTTTACAGTGCCTGATTTCTGAGGTGATCCACCATCATTTGCCACAAGAACCAATTGAATCTCATCGCGCTCCTCTCGGTCTAGTTCTCGTTGTAAAACCATCTCAATGTATTTGTTGTCATCGGTCTGACTATGAACCTCCAGTTTAAAACTATCAGTTGGATGTAGTTTATAGCTCTGTATACCGTTTAGACCTACATCTGTATCTATAGCGCTGTCTAAAGGAAAGCGAGCTCCTAAAACCGCATTTTCGGTAATATTCAAATTAACATTTTCTTTTGGAAATAACGGAGCATTATCGTTTATATCTTGCACCTCAATTGTGACTCGATGGAGCTGGATAGGGTTTTCAATGATAAGATCAAAGCTGAAGCTGCAAGGCGTCATCTGCTTGCAGAGCTCCTCGCGATCTATCCTTTCTTTAACTACAAGGGTCCCTTTGTCTCTGCTCAGATCGACATACTGTCGTCCGCCCTTTGTAACGACGCGAGCTTTTCCAGATATGAGTCTACTTATCTCTATCCCCAGATCCTTGGCGATGTTTCCAACGAATGATCCCCCTGGCATTTCCTCCGGGATGGAATATCTCGCATTGCAATATACGACGTCCACTCCGTAAAAGCAGAGAATGAAAAACACAACCTTCCATTTTGAATGTACGGAATCCATCCATTGATTGAGTAAATTTCTCGACAACCTTAAGAAAACCATCCTGAGAAACTGTGTCGTCAAACGAAGAGTGGAACAAGTAAGAAAAGCCATTAAAATCCTAAATCCGCAATTAAGCATTCATGTTATTTCCATCGGGGGAAAAAAACGCTGCATTTGCCCAACCTACAAACACGTCAGTAAGTGACTGGCAGCACAGACTACTGAGCAAAGAAGCGCTCTACTCAGATGTTAATCAACAGCGGCACTCAGAGCTTTAAAGGTGCAAATACAAGACTAACAGCCTAAATACTACTGTTACGAGCCAAAATTCTGACATCAGTATCACAAGATGAAGAAGAAGAAGAAGAAGAAACTGCCTTATGTGAGACAGGCTGTTTAAATCAGTAACAGACAAAAAGAGGAAACCGTGAACCATTTCAGCACCATGAACAGCACCCAAAGAATTAGACAATGAATAGAATCCTCGATTTTCAGCCTCTCTTTAAAAATAAAACTTAACAGCAAGTTGAAAATAAAAAAAAATCTTATAGTTTTGCAAAATACATTGATTCATCAAAAACAAACTTATTTATTTTCTAAAATATATCACGGTTTATTTTTAATAAAATCTCTGTTACAGCATATATTTATTTATTTACTCATTTTAATCAGCAGTGTCCGATTCACAATAACATAGCAACGACTTAATCTGCCAGTCAGATCTGTGCGTTTTACCATGGTTAATCATTTATTTATAATTTTAAAAACGACATTATGTAACACCTCTTTTTTACTTCAAGTTTGAATAACATCAACAGGTCGAACAAGCGAAGATTTATGGCCATAAAGACGTCAAGGCAATTATTAATATTAATATTAATGTGTCTATGCATTAATCCATTCATACATTCATGCTGGGATCTTACCATTTCTTGTAGCTCAGAATTTTCAAGCATGTGCTTTTCCTTCATTGCGCGCTGCATCGTCTCAGTGAAACTCGGGTCCACCACTAAGACATTCTGTCCACCGAGTGTAGAAAACTTACAGTCACTCTTCCTCGAGTCAGTCGTCATGCACACTTCATAATTATACCCGTGCGGCAGAGTTCCAGTGACTCCTGTGTCTGCGTAATGCGGTGGATAGTACGGAATAACAGGCAGATTGGACTGATATAAGAAGCGAGATTGTCTCCATCTGTAGATCTTTACTGATATTATGACAACCACACATGTGATAAATAAGAAAGAAACAGCAGCCAGTGCGAGAACTAAATAAAAGGTCAGGTTCTCGTCATTCTGTTTATCGTGTGTAAAGTCTGTGAACTCTGACAGCACTTCAGGAAAGCTGTCAGCCACAGCTACGTTAATGGAGACCACAGCTGAGCGAGAGGGCTGCCCGTTATCCTCCACAACAACAGTCAGTTTTTGTTTGACCGCATCTTTATCAGTCACTTGTCGCACAGTTCTTATTTCTCCATTCTGTAAACCCACTTCAAACAGCGCTCTGTCTGTACCTTTCTGTAGTTTATAGGAGAGCCAGGCATTCTGTCCAGAGTCCACATCAACAGCCACCACTTTAGTGACCAGATATCCAACATCTGCAGCACGAGGCACAATCTCAGCCACCACAGAAGCACCAGTCTGTACTGGATACAGAACCTGAGGAGCGTTGTCATTCTGATCTTGAATACTGATAGTTATTGTCACTTCAGAGCTCAAGGGCGGGGATCCTCCATCTCGAGCTGTCACGTTAAAAGCAAACGATTTTAACTGTTCAAAATCAAATGATTTAACTGCATGAATAGTGCCAGTATGTGAATCTACGGAAACGAGAGAACTTAATGGTGCACCACGCATGTCTTCATCCTTCAGGAAGTAGGACAATTGCGCATTGGGACCCCAGTCAGCATCATTTGCTCTAACCGTCAGTATAGTGAGACCAGGAGAATTATTTTCACTAACAAATGTTTTATATTCCTCAAACTGGAATACTGGCGGATTGTCATTGACATCAGATATTTTTACATTAAGTGTTTTGTTTGCGTAACGCGCAGGACTTCCTTGGTCTGATACCAAGACTGTTATATTATATTCGGCAAGACTTTCTCGATCAAGCATATCATCAGTAACCAAAGTGTAATATTCCGCTAGAGATGACTCAATTTGAAACGGTATGTTTTGGTTTATTGAGCACCGAACAAGACCATTTTTACCAGCATCTGTGTCCTCTACGTTAATGACGGCTACAGTTGTTCCCACTGGGGAATTTTCAGGAAGAGTGTTTGAGAATGACATTAGCTGTATGGTTGGAGAGTTGTCATTCTCATCTATTACATCTATGACAATTTTACAAGTATCCGAGAGGCCTCCTTTATCCCTCGCATTGATATTTAATTGATATCTATTTTGAGATTCATAATCTAAGTTATTAAGAAGTCTAATCTCACCTGTATCTGTGTCTATCCCAAAAAGCTCACTTGCTTCTTTGCTTGCAACAGCGAAGGAATAGGAAACATGGCCATTTACACCTTCGTCAGCATCAGCAGCACTAATGGTACCTATGACAGTACCAGCAGGTGAATTTTCCCTAACTTCAGTTTTAAATACTGACTGTTTACACACTGGGGCATTATCATTGGCATCCAAAACAGTAACGTGAATTTTTACAGTGCCTGATTTCTGAGGTGATCCACCATCATTTGCCACAAGAACCAATTGAATCTCATCGCGCTCCTCTCGGTCTAGTTCTCGTTGTAAAACCATCTCAATGTATTTGTTGTCATCGGTCTGACTATGAACCTCCAGTTTAAAACTATCAGTTGGATGTAGTTTATAGCTCTGTATACCGTTTAGACCTACATCTGTATCTATAGCGCTGTCTAAAGGAAAGCGAGCTCCTAAAACCGCATTTTCAGCTATTTTCAAATTAACGTTTTCTTTCTGAAATAACGGAGCATTATCGTTTATATCTTGCACCTCAATTGTGACTCGATGGAGCTGGATAGGGTTTTCAATGATAAGATCAAAGCTGAAGCTGCAAGGCGTCATCTGCTTGCAGAGCTCCTCGCGATCTATCCTTTCTTTAACTACAAGGGTCCCTTTGTCTCTGCTCAGATCGACATACTGTCGTCCGCCCTTTGTAACGACGCGAGCTTTTCCAGATATGAGTCTACTTATCTCTATCCCCAGATCCTTGGCGATGTTTCCAACGAATGATCCCCCTGGCATTTCCTCTGGGATGGAATATCTCGCATTGCAATATACGACGTCCACTCCGTAAAAGCAGAGAATGAAAAACACAACCTTCCATTTTGAATGTGCGGAAACCATCCATGGACTGTGTGAATTGCTCGATAACCTTAAGAAAACCATCTTGATAAGCTGCGTCGTCAAACGAAGTTTGAACAAGTATGAATGAACATTATAATCCTAAATACAAAACAACGTAGGCTATTTACGTTATTTTCATCGAAAGAACACTCCTCATGTCCAACCTACAAACGCGTCAATAAGGGATGACTGCGCTCCACTCAGATATCAGTCAACAGCGGCGCTCAGAGCTTCAAAGTCGCAAATACAAGTCCAACAGCCTTAATGCTACTGTTACAAACCAAATGCAACATCAGTTCAGTTTCACCAATAGTAATATCAGTAAACATGTAGAACACCGTTATATACATGAGAACCACAAGCTGACTAATTAGTAGCAGGCAACATGACAAAAATAAATAAATAAATAAATAAATAAATAAATAATTAAAAATAAATAAAATATCATTTCATCACTATCGGAATGAACAGCACCCGAAGAATTTAATCCAGAAAACAGTGTTCGATTCTCACGCTATCACAAACTAGCTCCAACGTTAGAAAAAGTAGAGCTTTAAGAACTATTCTCAAAAAAAGTCTAAATACTCATCTTGAGCACTTGACATGTCCTGTTGACATACTGACTGTAGTTATTTTTAATTACATATTTAAAAAAAAAAAACTTAATTTCCCTCCCCACTCTAGCCTAGTAATTATTTGCATATTTCTTTTTTAAGTGTATTGTCTTATTAGGATATCTTAAATATATATCTTCATCTTATTTCATATAAGATTATTTGGTTGAAATAATTTGCTAAATAAATAAATGTTGTTTTTGTTCAGACAAAATTTGATCAAATAAACTGATAATTTTATTTCTGTTGTTGTTTTCATGAACGAATAAACCAGCCAACATCTTTACAGTTTTAACATGTTAGAGTAGCCCTATTATCAAACATGTCTCTTTAAATTATTTTTTGAATGACATTAAGAAGTTGTGCTTTGTGCCTGGTTGTACAGATGAATGTGCTTATGGTCAGTTGCCGATACAGATTTAAAGTCTGTTCAGTCTCTATTAGAAAATCAATGATTTAGATATTAATGTGCATCACAAGCATGCAACCCAGTTAATTTAGAGCAAATACAATTTTTTTTCTTACCTTTAGAAGAAAGTCCAGTTCACAGAGGAGAACATGAAACACAAAAATGAGAACAAACAAGTTAGGACTTTTTACATTAAATCTTTAAGGCATTAAAAAGACACCAAAAAAGCATGATATTATGGTAAAACAAACAAACCAACAAATAATAAAGAATTTTCCCTTTTTAAGGATATTGTATTTTAAAGATACTATTATTTATTTTTATATATATATATATATATATATATATATATATATATATATATATATATATATATATATATATATATATATATATATATGCAGGTGCATCAAAATAAATTAAAACATACTGGAAAAGTTCATTTATTTCAGTAATTCAACTCAAATTGTGAAACTTGCATATTAAATAAATTCAATGCACACAGACTGAAGTAGTTTAAGTCTTTGGTTCTTTTAATTGTGATGATTTTGGCTCACATTTAACAAAAACCCACCAATTCACCATCTCAACAAATTAGAATACTTTAGAATACAAACTAGGAAAAAAAAAAAAAAAAAAAAAAAAAAAAAAAAAAAAAATTTTTAGTGAATTGATTGTTGGCCTTCTGGAAAGTATGTTCACTTACTGTACATGTACTCAATACTTGGTAGGGGCTTATTTTGCTTTAATTACTGCCTCAATTAGGCGTGGCATGGAGGTGATCAGTTTGTGGCACTGCTGAGGTGCTATGGAAGCCCAGGTTTCTTTGACAGTGGCCTTCAGCTCATTTGCATTTTATGGTCTCTTGCTTCTCATTGTCCTCTTGATTCTCTGTGGGGTTTAGATCTGGTGAGTTTGCAGGCCAGTCAAGCACACCAACACCATGGTCATTTAACCAACTTTTGGTGTTTTTGGCAGTGTGGGCAGGTGCCAAATCCTGCTGGAAAATGAAATCAGCATGTTCAAAAAGCTGGTCAGCAGAAGGAATCATGAAGTTCTTCAAAATTTCTTGGTGAACGGGTGCAGTGACTTTGGTTTTTTAAAAAACACAATGGACCAA